>NC_056729.1:82911807-83116807 GCF_019279795.1 Protopterus annectens | reverse complement strand
CAGTCTTAACATCTCTGCTGACCTTAAAACATCCATCAATTTCAACTCTGACAATGGGGGTCGTCTGTCAATAAGACCCCAGAGAGGAAATGGAAAGGGTACGGGCAGCAAAATTTGGCAGTTGGTGCTCTACTCGCCCGGTATTAGAAAGGGAGACCTGAAACCATATGCATGGATAAATAAGCCTGTCACATCTTCTTATAATCCAGTTCATTGACAGAGTGCCTGGACTAGACAGATCTCATCAAATGGAGCTAAGGGGTGCATAGCCTGGGTTCAGACAGAATGGAATTAATACTTGAAGGGCTAGGATGGTGCAAAGTTTCTTTAGATAAAGTGAAACCACAGGGTGTACAAACTTCAGTTTTAGTTGCCTTAGGGAATATACCCTGTTCTGAATCCACATTTTTGGAGGCTGAATAGAAGATGGAGAAGAGGAGAAATTGCTTAACTAGTTGGGGACTGGTTAGGTCTTCAATTTTTCTAATTCTAAGCAATTCCTACATCCTTGACAGTGGAGGCAAGGAAAGAAAAATGTCCGAAGAAATAAGCTTCGCTCTTCTAATATTCTGAATCATGGACTGCATGGAAGGATTTTTATCTCACATCAGCTTTTTGCTTTTTTTTTTTTCTTCAAATGTAGACTCTCTGTTGCTTGTGGCATTTCTTTTGTCACCTGCTCATGACAGAATTTTAACGCCAAAGAGTAAGCAGTATATAGATGGCACTGGAACTACCACAGACCGCAATCTTACTCCAGTAAATGCGAGAGCAGCCTAGTCAACAACAGCAACAAAACTGCCACAGCAATAGCCTACACTATTAAGGCTTACCAGAATAAACTACACACTAGAAAGTTGGCAACAACCAACCATGGGTGAGAAGGAACACCAGTATACTTAACAAGCTAGCGCCGAGCCATTCTCCTTACAAAGGTGACAGCTTGCTCAGCAGAAGATGATCGGAGATAGAATACTTGGGATTACAGGATCAAGTGTAAGGAGGAGGGATTTAGTACAAATGTGAAGAAAATGAAAACACAGTCATCTGTGTTAGCACGTCTGGCAGGAGATTTGTGTATACATTCTCAGATTAACTTGTATTGTATCCCAAAGCACATAAAGTAAACCAAAAGAATGCAGTAATCCATTGGGGCAGTCAAATCATAAAATAAAAAATCTTTAATAGATGTTATCACTTTCACAGTATTCAAGGTACTGCTTCTTCACACGTTAAAAATAATTGAACTCCATAATATATATTAAAAAACAAATATTTCAACCATTGAGCACTATTAAATACCTTAGCAACAATGCTGCACGCTTGATGTATGCAAGCTCATTTAAAAAGACAGTATCCTATTTCTTTCTAAAAAATATATACAAAAAATGAAAATCTCAATAAAAACTCTCAATGCAAGATGTTCCATCTCAAAAAATAAAAATAAATATATTTATCTAAGTACTGCACACAGACTAGGTTGGTAGGCGATAGATAAATCCTTTATTACAGACTTAGTGCTTTCACCATAACATATGGCATCCTCAGAGTAAAGACCTAAAATACTCAGAACCTTCTTATAGGACAAAACATTGATTGATAAATTGAATAATTGAATAATGAATTAATAAAAATGAAGAAAATAAACACATCCTTGCTTTACCAGTATCCGAATGCTTAAATCTTCCTGAAGGTTAAACTACTCATGGTGCTAGAAAGTCTGTTCTTCGAATTTTCCCTTAGAACTAGCTAGTTTATCAGCAGTAGCACTAAAATCTGTATACCTGGGACTAGCACTTGCTCTAAAACACGCCAAAAAGCACTATGAAGCCTTAATTTGTTACAAGCACTAACCCTGCCTTGGTAATAAGGAGAAAATAGTTGTAAGCACTAGACAGCCTACAACTGCAAGTACCTTGCTAAAAAGTAAGGGAAAACGGCTTTTACTACACAAAGAAAGCACCTAACTAGGCATGTCCAAGGGTCAGCTTCTGGTGATTTCTTCTGTCCAAATGGTGAATCTTGACATACTGGGGCAATGCAGCAATTGCCTCATGTACACAGACCACCCCTCTCCTCCTTCCACCAAATGCTACAATCTGTGAGAGATGCAATTATATAGCCAAACTGGAAGCAAAGCTCTCTCCAGCCAAGACTGTGCTAGACAGTCAAGAGAAGAAGGTTAACACCAACACAACACCTCAAACAACACATAGTCCTTCAAAATCCACACATAGCAACACAAAACCCACATATGCGGAGGCTCTTAACATTAACCTGCACAAGCAACAAGAACCCCTGAAACTGAAACGCAAACAAACACCACTCCCAAACAAAACCAAAGCATCACACAGCTCTCAACACTAGTGTGCCACCCAACAGCAGCCCCTAAGGCAAGACAGTGTACCAAACACTTTAGTCATAGTTGACTCTACAGTCGACTCTACAGTCAGGAAAATTGATGTCACACTCACAAGGCTGAACAAGGAGAAAATTACAGTTAGTTGCCTGTCGGGTGCCAGGATCCGCCACATAACGCATACAGTCAAGTCACTCCACAACATGTGCTAATATGACTCTGTCATTGTCCATGTTGGAGTGAATGACCCAAGATGCACCTCCCTGGACTACATGAAGGGAGACATAGAAGAGCTCTCGGATCATGTAGCCCAGGCAGGTATGACCCTAGCCCTGAGTAGCATCCTGCCATCGCCCAGAATACCACCACAGTATAAGGACAAAATGACAGACTTCAATAATTGGCTAAGCTTCTGGTGTCATTCAAAGGGGATCCAGTATCTTGTTTGTCTGGGATGACAGGACTGACAAACCACGATGCTTTGCAAGAGATGGTTTACACCGGTCACCCCTGGGATTCTGGTTACTGGCTAAGGCTCTTGCCATCCCTATAGTGCCTTTTTTTAGGCAAGGTTCAAAGGACAAAACTACCACCATAACGGGTACAAGCAACCAAAATCTGAAGGTAATGCTACTCAATGCTAGAACTCTAAACCTCAAGATGCACTCTCGCGATGCTCTCCTGAAAATGGAGAATATCGATATCTGTGCAGTAACTGAGACCAGGTTCAAAGCTCCAGAGAGCACCCCTGCAATATCAGACTACAACTCGTACCACACTTTTTGGCCATCAAACCAGGACCAAAACACTAAAGGTGGAGGAGTGCCCATATTCACCAAGGATATTCACACCTCCAGGCTGGTTGCCCAACACAATGCATCTGAAATTCTCCAGGTGCAACTAACACTAGGTAAGATCGCAATACAAACTGTAGATTGCTACAGATCCCCCACCATGCCCCAAGATTCTCACTACACCTTTCTAAACATACTGGAAAATACCCTAATACTGGGTGATTTCAACTACCCTGCCATTAACTGGGAAAAATACTCCTGTACCAACACCTTTGCTTAATGATTCTTGGAATTCATAAATTCCAACGCCCTAGAGCAACTAATTCATAGTCCCACCAGGGGTACCAATATTCTAGACCTAGTCATTACCAACATGGGAGATCATGCACCGCACCAGTAATCACCCCATTGTTGGTCAGATCAGACCATAAGCTAATCACCCTTGACATCCACATCCCACCCCCACCCCCTTTAAGGAAACCTCCATAAAAAACTTCTCCAAAGCCAACTTCATGCTTCTCAAGTCAAAAGTAAACTTCATGACACCCATGCAGATGGGAACTGGAAGTTCAACTGCTGAATCCTACACTAAGGTGCTGTTCGAGCAAATTCACTCGTGCATGGACCGAGCCAGCTCAAATAGAACCAAGACGCTGTCCTCCAAAAAAAGGAAGCCAATCTGGTGGTCCCCTGCCATAAACAAGCTGTACAACAGAAGGAAGAAACTGTTGAAGAAAAGAGGAAGAACCCAGGATTCAAAAAACTCCCTCATCTGCCTCAGTAGAAAGCAGAGATCCCTCATAAAATCGTCCAGAGCTAGTTACGAAAATAAAATTGCCAAAGATTCCAAAGACAACCACAAGGCATTCTACAGCTATGTCAAGAATCTAAATGGCAATACTCAGATCTGCTCTGAGCTACAGCAGAATGGCACTAGATATACTGATCCCAAGGATACTGCCAATATCCTAGCAGATATATTCATGCCAACTTCACCCCCCCTCACCCCCTAAAGGGCCCATCTCAGTACCGAAAGAATGCCAAATTCTGGTAATCACGGCCACTCAGGTAAAAAACGCACTCTCCAATGCCAAGAATACAGCAACCATGGGACCGGACGACATCCCAGGATGTGCACTTCATGAACTACAAAATGAACTGGGACCTCACCTGTGTGTCATGTTTAATCATAGCCTCACCTCAGGCTTCGTGCCCACAGAGTGGCACACAGCTAGTCATCCCAATCCACAAGGGGTGATCCACTTTGGATCCCAGGAACAACCATCCCATCAGTCTGACGAGCCTGATCTGCAAGGCCATGGACCGTATTATCATGGAATTTATAAGCAAAGACATTGGCAAAATTCAAACACTGGACCCCACCCAGTTTAGGTTTGTGAAGGGCCGATCTTGCCTTCTGAACTTGGACTTCTTCGAATCAGTCTCCAGATATGTGGACGGTAAGGTGGTTCACACAGGCTACTTGGAACTCACCAAGGCTTTCGACACTATCCCCCACTTTGGAATCATAGATAAACTTACTAAGCCAGGTATTAATCCCTACATCACTTGATGGGTTGCAAACTAGCTTACTGACCGAACACACACTGTAAAAGTAGCCGACTCCAAATCAAGCTCCAGACAAATGACAAGTAGTGTACCGTAGGGTTCTGTCCTGGGACCACTCCTGTTTGGCATCTACTTCTCTGAAGTACAGGCCAACACTAAGGGACTCTGGCTTGCAAAGTTTGCAGATGACTAAGCTGGGAGCCATTACTGAATCCCCAAATGATGTGGATATACTACAAAAGGGCCTTACCAAAACAGATGCCTGGTGCCAGAGCCGTAGTCTCAAGCTAAATGCCAAAAAATGTATAGCTGTCCCCTTTGGGAAAAAACACGTACCTGTGAACCACCATATAGGTGGCAGTACACTAAACACCGTAAGTGTGATAACACACCTAGGGACGCAGGTGGACAGTGGTCTCACCTTTGATAACCACATAGCCACAACAGTTAGAAAATTCCTTCTATGTGGCACATTTCACCACGAAGGGCTTTTCATCCAGAAAAAAGGAGGTCATTGTCCCTCTATACTCATCCCTCATTAGACCCATTATAGAATACAATGCCCCATTTGGTATGTACCTCAAGACATCTGCAACAACTAGAAAGGCCGTAGAAATACCTTACAAAAAGAATCACAGGCCTAAAGCAGATGCCTTATGCTGACTGTCTAAAGAAACTTCAGCTATACTCTGTTGCATATCGCCTACTCAGAGGCGATCTCTGCCTAACATATGAGGACATGTCAAACCCAGAGTTGTTGGACATGCTACAATTAAAGAAATCCCAATCCCTCCAAGCCTCACACTCCAGGGATCTTAACCTTGTCATCATGATGAACAGAACATGCTGGAGGGATAGGTTCCTGACCCAGAGACTCCCCGTACTCTGAAATAGGCTGCCCATACATGTCAGGCAGAGCGCTTCAATGGCCCTCTTCAACAGGAACCTTGACAATTTGGATGGAAGATAGGAAATTCACCCTGGGGATCATATCAGTAGACCTGCTAGACAGGGGTCCAGGAAAGTAAATATTTGTGGGAAGCAATAGCCAGGGAATCGGTATGGCTAGGCTTGTACAGACCTTAGGGCCAACAGCCTAGTACCTACCTATGAAATCGATATACGAACAAAAATTGCATTTGCTACAGGGCAACGTAACATATGCATCATCCAATGGTAGGCTCGTTAGCTTGTCCCTAGGATAGCATAAGTGTCACTTGAGGGATTTCTTATTCTTAAACAGGAAACTGGACTTCTCGCTTCCTATTTTCCTTATGTCAGGATCAGTAGTTAAAAATGGGCCAATATTTATTTTTTTTTTTTTGAAAAACACCCGTTACTGCATTAATATTATCGGTATAAAATGTCGAAAACCTACGTCCTTTCTTAAACCATCTTTGTTCCTACACACATCCTTATCGTTTGAAGACCAAGTCATATTCCTACTATCAGAATTTCAGTAACAGTGGAACTGAATGACTTACATTTTTTTGTAATGTCCTTTTGTTGTCACTTTTGACGTTACCATTGCAGCCCTTTGCCGTTTTAATAATTTTTGCCAGATTACTTGTTACTATATAAAAAAGAAAGTTAAAATAATGAGAACAATCACTTCAATAAGAAAATGGGCCAACAGTCTACTGCAATCACACTTCAGCATTTCCATTTTGATTGAACATATATGAAGAAATAAACTGTCAAAGAGCAAGAAACATTAAGCAGTCAAAATTTCAGTGGTGTTGATGTGAGAAATCAGCCGCTGACGGCAAGTAGCAGAAAGTTCCCAACAATGCTGACTACATAGCAGTGGCTTTGTATCGACCAAAGTCCCATGAAATGCAGACACAAAATTAGCATTGGCCTTCTCAGAGTTAACGACACAGATGATGAAATAATTTTGGGTGGGAAAGATGACAACACAGAAACTCAAATGTTACTACTACAGTGATACACCACATGATGATGGAAATGTATCTAAAGTTAAGCTGTGGGCACCATTTTCACAAGGTAGCCAAGCCTATGTATGGGCAGTAGTGAACACCAGACTCTCTCTTAATGAGAGGATAACAATGTCAGAGAGGATAATGTCAGAAGGAAGCAACTAACAGCTCAATAATTATTCTTATAAAAAAGTGTTGCTTCTTTGTATGTTTAAGATCATAAAGCACAAGACAGCATACAGCGTGGTTTATCACAAGAAGATTAACTGTTGATGCTACCATTAGAAGCACTACGACTTAAAACACTAAGAGAATTTATAGTGAGATTTTCAACACGCTTACATAGAAGGCCTTTGAATTGCAATAAAAAGGCCGTTATATATTTCTAAGATGGCTGTATACTAATCAACTGCTTAATTTCAGTTATCAGATTGTGAAAAAAATTAAGAAAAGGGCCAGTGAAATGCTAGTTTGGGTAAAATTTAGTTACTGGTTACTAAATACACTCCCTGGATGCCAGCAAAGAAGAAATTTGGAGATAATCAATCAGAAAAGGTGAAAAGAAAACAGACTGGGAAAAATCCTGCAGCTGTTCAACAAAATAAAAAAAAACTCAGTTCAAACTTCGGCTTTGATACAAAAGATGGCTTACACTCATATAGAGGAAAAAATAAATCAAATGTACTCAGAGGTGATTAAATGAAACATTTAAGGAATATGTCAACTCAAACAACAAAAGGCCGTTAAAAATAGTAGAAAAAAAACAGGATTCCAGACAAATAAGTAAGCAATAAACAGATACACCATAACAGATATCCCAGCTAGAAGAAACAGGGATAGAGTGGGACCAGGCATAGAGGGTATGGAGGGAGGAGAATCCGATCAGGGTGCGATCGACATATGACATCTACACATAACTGGTTATCCTTTTGGTACAAAACTGTACTATATCCATCAAAGTTGCATAGCTATATATAGTTGAATAGCTTAGCTTAGGGAGGAGGAGGAATGCTCTAGAGAGAGAATGTGTGTTGCAAAAAGCCTGGCCAGGACTGCCCGAAGCAAAGCCTGCTCTGGATATGGAATATAAAGGGAGATTTTTGAGGATTTGGACAATGTATGCAGAGACACCCCACGCTCTTTGTCTTGAATGTTTTTGTAGCACCCTCTTCTTAAGTGGCTGGCTGTGGCTCTGTGGTCTGTGTTTGTGGACATGACATTTGGCTGGACAATCTGATGTCAAATAGAAATAACTTTCCATGATGCAATGTCAAAATTTTTGAAATAGTCATTTGGAATTGCTTTTTCCCTTGTACTCCAGGGGCGTAAGCTACAAAAGCTGATCAGACTTTCTACTGGTCTTGGTCAGTCCCAGTAGTCAACGTAAGTCTTTCCCAGGATGTGAAAACACAGGCGATCAGTCAGTGTTATATCTAGCTGAGATAGCTGAAGCATGTATCTTTAATATAAAAGATGAGAGTCCATTCTGTAGCATATCTGCCAAATATTCCGAGAGATGGATATGATAATGATAAATCATGTCTCTTGCTGGTATGCTGGTATTCCAAATGCTGAATGCTAAGTAAACCTTTCTGGTGGATCGGTCTCTGGTCTTTGAGCACTGCAAACAGAGATAATTTTCCTTTTCACTTAAAGGGAGCTTCTATCCTTGGTCAAGTGAGAGGAAAGAGGCTGAGATTGTCCCCTGGTGTTGTCCTGACCCCTGTGTCAGGTTTTGGTTGCTGTCACTTCTGTGGTCGCCTGTAAGAACCTCTGTATTGTCCTCTTCTTTGGCCACGCCTGTTTTTTTCGCCTTTGAAATTTTTTAGATTTGAAAAACACCGTTTTTAGGGCCAATCCTCCTGAATCTGGGGGGCTGGACCTGAGGAAATCTTTTGACCGGACCTTCTGATTTTGCTTTTTTCCTTGATGGACTTTTTAGTTTCCTTGTATTTAGTTTTAAAAGCTCTTCTTTTCCAGTAGTGTGCATCTTCTTTTTTGCCTTAACATGATCTGGTAGAGGTTGTTCTTTTAACCATGTATGTTCACGTTTGAACCATTCATGTCATAGCTGCCCCCATGCAGAAGCCTTCTGCCTACATGACACACTGCAGAAAGTGATTTCTGACTTGCTGAGGAGAGTGATAAGCTTTCCTTCAATCATCCATGTTGTTCCCTGTAAAAAGGTTGTCAAAGGTTCACTGTTGGCCAATGTTTCTGTAAATCATCATTCAATATATCAAGATATATGGACAGATGAAGAGGCAATTCAGAGCTCTCATAGAAAAAAGTGAAGTAATTAGGTTCCCCCATCTCTCTAATGACCTGGCCTCCTGACTGGATCCCTGTTGGATTTTAAAGGGATTTTGGAGAAGTTTGCTGAAACCTGAGAGAGTTTCTGAAAAAACAGCATGGCCTCAACAGCATGAGAATGTGTATCTGGACCTAGAATATTCTGTCTGGCTTGGCTGGGCCGGGTCTGGCTTGATCGGGGCAGGAGAGGGAGATATCCGGGCTAACACTGACATCAAGCTAGGGGTCATCCAAACCCCAAGCTACAGTGTTCGAAGCCAGGAAGGATCATTGGGGCTTTGGCCTATCAAGGTTGGCCTTAAAATATAATCAGAATCCTTCTGGCCTATATCCAAAATATTCCCAAAGAAATATCCTCAGGAGGCCAAAAGAAATATCACTCTCATCGGGGTGAACTATCAGGAGGCTGGGATCCTCTCTCAGGGGGGGCCTGAACTCTAATCATGGAAATTAAGTCTGCGCGGCCATAGTCATGATTTGTTGTGTTAGGCAAGTAGGCTGAGAGTAAGGCCTTAGCAGTAAGGTGCTTGGTGCTTGCTGGCTGCCTTGTGTAGTGGCCTTAAGAATAGTGGAGGGAGGGCCATAGGCAGCCTAGCAGCTCCACGAACAGCAATTATCAACAGGCATGGTCTGGTGCATTTCTTCAGTTTTCAGTAATCTATAACTAGCTGGCGTGGCCCCGTCGGTGGTATCTCGAGGTAAGGGTGTCGAGAGGTGTGTCTTCGGTTGTCGGTGGGGGAACCGTTGCAGAAAGGGGGACGTTTTTTCGTGAGGTGTATTAGTGGAGTCGGTGGAAGGATGTCCCGGCGTCTTTCGGTCCCGGTCTTCTCTTTTCTTCGGAGTCTCCGATGAGACGTATATAAAGGCATTGTATATCAAAAATTTCAGCGAAAAAATCTTCCAGCGGAGAACTTGCCCCGCCCCGGTAGGTCTTTACAGGCGGCGGACACGCGCGACACAGGCGCGCAAGCAAGACAAGATAGCAAGGAAAGGAGTAAGGAGTGTTGCATTTTAGACAAGAAATTAACTTTAAAACTAATTTCTGACATCGCCGTTTCAGTACAAAGGCTGAGGCGGGAGGGGGCCAGCGGGATTACTTCGTTTTCGAAGAATACAGTGAGCTGATCAGCATCTCTGGCGTCAGAGAGAAATCAGATGATCGTACGATCGCCGGACCCACCAGACTTTCCCGGCGAGTCGAGGGAGAACTGAGGCTGGCAGGACAACCCATATGTTATGACTGCAGTTGCATTCTTGAAGGACATCTAATCAGCTACACAGATGAACTGAAAAAACTGTAAAAATTAGATGTCAAAAGGAAGGAAAGGCTGGATAAGTACAAGACTTCACAACAGCCAAAAAATACATCTAGAAGTCAGCATAGGTTCACAGGTGTGTACTAGGCTAATGGCCCTGGAGCCTTTACAAGCCTAGCCCACAGGATTACCCTGGCATTGTGCCACCCGACCTTAGTTTCAAGTGCCTCTGTCGAGTACAGCCACTGGAGTGATCCCTGAGGTGAATTTCCTATTTCCCATCCACTCTAAGATTTCTCTTGAAGAGGGCCAGTGAGGTGCTCTGTTTGACATGTATGGGAAGGCAATTCCATAGCATGGGCAGTCTCTGGGTTGTGAACCTGTCCCTCCAGCATGTTCTGTTGATTGTGGTAAATGAGGTTGTGGTCTCTGGAGCGTGTGGTGCAGAGAGATTGGGATTTCTTTAGATGCAGCATTTCTAACAGAGCTGGGCCAGACATGGCTTTGTATGTCAAGCAGAGATTACCTCTAAGTAGGTGATATGAGACAGAGAATAGTTGGAGTTTTTTGAGTCTGTCCATATATGGCAAGTGTTTAAGGTCTAGGATCCTCTTTGTGAGGTACTTTTGCGGCTTCGCCAGTTGTTGCAGGTGTCTAGTGAGGTACATGTCAAATGGAGCATTCTACTCAATGATTGGCCTAATGAGGGAAGAGTAGAAGGGGACAATGACCTCTTTCTTCCTGAATGCAAAACCCTTAGTAATGAGATGTGCCACATAGGACTTTCTGACCACAGTGGCTGTGTGGTGGTAAAAAGAGAGGTTGCTGTCAACCTGTGTTCCCAGATCTCTTATAATACCTTCTGTGTTCAGTGGACTACCACTGATGTGGTAGCTCATGGGAACTGGGTTTTTCCCAAAGGGGATGACTACATTTTTGGCACTGAGCTTTAGGCCATGGTTCTGACAACAGTCATCAGTCTCAGTGAGGCCTTTCTGGAGGATGTCAACATCACTCGGGGAGTTAATAATGGCTCCAAACTTGCAATAGTCTGTGAACGTTGTCAGCCAGAGTTCCTTCGTGTTGGACTGGACGTCTGAGAAGTAGACACCAAACAGGAGAGGACCCAGGACCAATCCCTGTGGAACTCCACTTGTGACTGGTCGGCAGTCTGACTTGGAGTCAGCTACTTTCACACTGTGGGTTCCATCTATGAGCCAGTTTGCAACCCACCTAGTGATACAGGGGTTGATGCCTAGCTTAGTGAGTTTTTCTACGATTCTTGAGTGGGGAATGGTATCAAAGGCCTTGGCCAGATCAAGGTAGGCTGCATGAACCACCTTGCCTTCATGACTCAAAGAAATCGACCAAGTTGAGCAGGCATGATCTACCCTTCACAAAACCAAACTGTGTGGGATCCAGAGTTTGTAGGTTCCCTACATCCTTGTTTATTAGGTCCATGATGATGCGTTCCATAGTTTTGCATAACAGACTTGTCAGGCTAATGGGGCAACAGTTCCCAGGGTTTGTAGTCGCTCCTCCTCTTTTGTGGAAAGGGATGACTAAAGCAGTGTGCCATTTGGTAGGGCAAAGCCTTAGGTGAGGCTGTGATTGAACAGGGCTCACAGGTAAGGTGCCAGTTCACTCTGTAGTTCATGTAGAACACAGCCAGGGATATCGTCAGGTCCCAAAGGTACTGGGTATTGTGATTGGTCCTTGGGGGGGGGGGGGGGGAGTTGGCACTGAATCTGCCAGTATTACTGGAAATATCTGTTGGCTCGGTATAGGAGGTACCATTGTGCAGTAGCTCAAAGCAAATCTTGGTACTGCCGTGGAGGTTATTTACATTATTATAGTAGGCCTTGTGGTTGTCTTTACTACCTGCTGCAATTCTGTTTTCATAGCTAGCTTTAGAGGATTTGATGAGGGATCTCAACTTTTTGTTGAAGCTGATAAGAGTTTTTCTAGTCTTGGGACTTCACCTTATTACGCATCAGTCTCCTCCTTCTGTCGTAGAGTTTGTTTATGGCAGGGGACCACCAGACTGGCTTCCTTTTTTTGGAGGAGAGCATCTTGGTTCTATTGGGTATGGCGAGATCCATGCATTTGTGTATGTGTTCGTACAGTGCACTAGTGTATGACTCTGCGATCATGCAACTATTCTCCATTTGCATGGGTGCTGTGAAGTTAGCCACCTCTGTTTAAATGACTTGGTGTAGAAAATCTAACTCTGATAACTCAGCAGGACATAGCAATGGATCCCCAAATTAAGGAGAAAGCAGTGGATTGGGAAACATCTGATCAGTTGCCATATAAAGATACTTTGGAGACTTTCACAGGAAACCAGTACAAATGTTCAGTTGGAGTTGCACAGCAAGGGCAGGAAAGTACAGTTTTGTACCTACCATAAATGTAGATGTTAGAGTGCTAATACAGCTGCAGTCAAAACAGATGGGTTCTCCTGCCGTCAGGCGGGTCCTCAGTCGGCTGAATTCCAAAGTCTAGGTCCGGCGTCGGTTGTCATCGCATCTTCCCTGACGTCAGTGCGACAGGGGTATAAAGGAACCAGCCGACCCCATTTTCTTCAGTTTTTCTTGCCCCGGATGCCAGGTGCCGCCAGAAGGAAGGCAATACATAAATTTGTGTAATAAAGCAATGCAATATAATCAAAATACAGTAGTTGCAAGCAAATACACCATAAATGAATACCCCAATCAGATTGTATGACGAGGTGTTAGCCAATAGGCCTGTCCCAAGAGGGGAAGGAGGGAGGGAAACCTGGACTGCAGCTGTATTAGCACTCAAACATCTACATTTATGGTAGGTACAAAACTGTACTATGTTCATCATGCATATAGCTGCAGTCATAACAGATGGGTAGAATCCCAAAGCTAAGAAAGGGGTGGTAGGCACTAGGTGGAACTAGGAGGAGCCAGGATGACCTGCAAGACTGCAGTGGCAAAGCCTGCTCTAGTTTTGGAGTATGATGGTAGGTGGTAGTGCTTGGAGAAGGTATTCACAGAACTCCAAGTGGCTGTTTCCAAAATATCTTTGGTGGGAACTCCTCTGAGGGAAGCTGCAGAGGTAGCTGTGGCCCTTGTGGAGTGAGATCTGATGCCTGTAGGTACAGTTTTGCCATGAAAAGAACAGCAAAAGCTTATGCAGTGGGCTATCCATTTTGAGATTGTCTGTTTGGAAATAGGCTTTCCTTGAGCTCCTACAACATAGGACACAGAGCTGTTCTGATTTTCTGAAAGGCTTTGTTCTGTCCAAATAATAACACAGTTGTCTGTGGATGTCCAAGGAATGTAGTAATCTCTCCCCTTTGTTTTGAGGATTAGGATAAAAGGTAGGTAAGTGTATGGCCTGATTCAAAGCTACCCTGGATACCACTTTAGGCATAAAGGACGGGTTGGTTCGTAAGGAAACTCTGTCCTGATGGAAGATGATAAAAGGCTGCACAGCCATGAGAGCTTGTAGTTCTGAAACTCTACGAGCTGAGGTAATAGCCAGAAGGAAAGCTGTTTTCCAGGACAAATATTGCAGATCTGATGAGGCAGCTGGCTCAAAGGGAGGCAAGGTCAGTTTTTCCAGAATGAAATTGAGATCCCGAGCAGGTATTGGTTGTTTTCTTGGGGGTCTTAGATTCTTAGCCCCTCTGAGGAACTGTCTTGAGAGAGGGTGAGAGAATAAGGATGGATCAGTGTTGTATTCTGCAGAAATGGCTGAGGCATGGATTTTGATGGAGGAGAATGAAAGTCCACTGCTTAGCAGCTCAGCTAGATACTGTAGTATTTGAGGTAAATTCAGTTTTCTAGGATCCTGGCCCTTTTTCTCATTCCAAACACAAAACCGTTTCCATTTTGCAGAGTAAGCTTTTCTAGTTGATGGCCTTCTGGCCTCCAAAATGACATCCTGCACCTCCTTAGAAAGTAGGGTCTGTTGTGATGCTAAGGAATCTTCCATGTGACTAGATTTAGTGTTTTTAGCTGGCTGTGAAGAGTTTTGAAGCTGTGCTGAGTCAGAAGAGGCATTAGAGGCAGGGTCCATGGTAGGGAATGCGTCGGGCTCCTCAGGAGTAGGTATCAGTGTTGTCTTGGCCAGTCTGGAGCAATGAGAATCATCTTTGGTCTGTCTGCTCTGGTTTTCAGTAGTACTTTGGGCAGCAGAGGAAGAGGTGGGAAGGCATAAACTGTTATTGATGTCCAACTGAAAGAGAGCGTCCACTCTCCATGCCTTTGGATGGAAAATCCTTGAGCAGAATTTTGTCAATTGGTGATTTTTGTGGGAGGCAAAGAGATCTATGTCTGGCCTTCCCCATGCTTGGATTATTTCTGTAAAAACGTTTGGATGCAACTTTCATTCATGTGGATCTGTCATATTTCTGCTTAGGTTGTCTGCCAGCGTGTTTTCCTTGCCAGGCAAGTACTGTGCTTGTAGCTCGATTTGCAAGTCCCATGGCCCTGTTCCAAAGTAACATGGCCAGTCTGCATGGGGGGTAGGAATGTGTTCCTCCCTGCTTGTTTATGTACCACATAACTGTGGTGTTGTCCGTTCTTATCAATAGTTGACCTGGTTTCAGAAGGTCTTTGAAAGCTATAATAACATTTATTACTGCTAGCATTTCCTTTTGATTGATGTGAAGGTGCTTTTCTTTTTGGGACCATTTGCCCTGAATGCACCGATCTGTCATGTGCGCCCCCCAGGCGTAGTCCGAGGCATATGTTGTGATGACTTGATTTGCTTGAGGCTTGCTGAATGGAAGACCTGTGTTTGTTTGGCATGCTTGAGCCCACCACAGAAATTCCTTTTGTAGACATGGAATTAGTGATATTATTGTTTCCAAACTGTGGCTGTGTTGAGACCATAGGTTTTCAGGTACCATTGAATTGAATAATTATACAATTAATTAATGCAAAAACACTTGTAGATACCATTGAAGTTTCCTCATATGCAGCTTTGCACATGGGATTAGTAAGATGCAAGATGCCATGAATCCCATTGCCTGCAGGATTTTCCTTGCAGTCAGCCTGGTGCAATTTGCTAGTGCTCTGAAGTACTGAGTTAGTTGCCCCTGCTTCTCTGGTGTGAGGTAGGCCATCTGGGTGTTTGTGTCCAAGTTGGCACCCAGGAAAATTATCTTCCGAGAGGGTATTAGCCTTGATTTCTTTTTGTTGACTGTGTATCCCAGAGAGTTCAACAACATTATTACATAAGCCAGATGTTTCAGAAGAATGTGCTTGCTGTCCGCTTGGATCAGGCAGTCATCCAAATAAGGGTATATTTGTATCCCTTGAAGTCTGCAGTAGGCAATTACTGATGCCAGGCATTTTGTGAATACTCTGGGAGCAGTAGATAAGCCAAAGGGCAATGCAGAGAATTGATAATGGGTTGAACCTGCAAGAAATCTGAGGTATCTTCTGCAACTTTGTCTGATTGGGACATGCAGGTATGCCTCCTTGAGGTCCAATGTTACCAGCCAAGACTCCTTGCCCAGCATGGGAAGAAGCTGCTGTAGAGTGAGCATCTTGAATTTTGGTACGAGTAGAAATGTGTTTAGGATGGATAGGTCCAAAATAGGTCTCCAATCTTTTTTCCTTGGTACCAGGAATAGTCTGGAATAAAACCTTGACCTTGTTCGTGCATAGGTACCTCTTGAATCGCTTTCATGTCTATGAGATCTGTAATTTGCTTTTGTGCCTCTGCCCTTTGATTGTGTGGCAGGTTTGGCATGCCTCTCATTTTTGGAAGAGTGTGAAAATGGAATCTGTAGCCTCTGTTTATAATGTCCAGGATCCATTTGTCTTTTGTGACAATATGCCAATTTTTTGAAAATAATGCCAGTTTTTCTCCTAAGGGGGCTGCCATTTGAGTCTTGCTTGGCATGCAAAAGGAAAAGTCATTGGGTTTGCTTTCTGAATGATTGCAAGTTATCCTCACCACCTCTTTGTGTAGGAGCTTGCCATTGCCTGCCTCTAAATGATCCTTGAGATTGTCCTCTGCCCCTCGGGCACCCGTATCTACCTCTTTGGGGTCTGTCCGTGGCTGGAAAGGACCAATTTTTGGAAGGCCAATTTCTACTGAAACGTGGGGGTTGTACCTGTAGAAAATCTTTCACAGTTTGCATTGATTTAGCCTTTTCCTCCATTTTCCTTAATACCTCCTCAGCATTAGCACCAAATAATACATCCTTTTGTAGAGGGGCATCTAGTAATTTAGCTTTGACATGATCAGGCAAGGTTTGTTCCTTGAGCCAGGCATGTCTACGTATGTCCGATCCTGTAACAGCAGCTCTACATGAGGCCTCTAGAGCATCAAAACTACATTGTAAGGTATGCTTACCCACTTGTTCTGCACTATGCATCAAATCTTGCAACTCCTTCAAGTCTGGTTGTTCAGGTTGTGACATTTTACTTTTCAATTGTGATAACAAAAACTGTTGGTATTTTAGCATATGGAACTGACAGTTTAAGGCCCTCATAGTTAAGGTAGCCGAGGTATATACCTTCTTTCCCCACCTTTCTAAGGATCTGGAATCCCTCTCGGAAAGTAATGGATTTTTAGCAGTGGAGGCCTTAATTCCCTTGGGGCCCTGTGAGAGGGTATTTGGGTCAGCAGCATGGCTTTTGTATAGAAATTGGTGCGAGTCAGGAACCCTGTAGTACCTGTCAGGCTTGACTGGGGCTGGAGGCAGAGAATCCGGGTTAAGGCAGGCCTCAGAGTAAACATCATCTAGGATGTCCAAGACAGGAGGTATAGCCAGAGACCTGTGCTGAGGTAGCAAGAGAAATTCCCTAAGCCTTTTCTTGGAATCTAAATAATCTTGGCCTTCCCAGTGGAAGTGTTCCCTTAAGGTATGCAAAGTTTCCCCAAATGAGTAATCCTCTGGGGGGGATACAGAAGGAATAGACTCCTCTGCATCAGAGTCTTCAAAAGGGGAGTAAGAATGCTCCTGATCATCAGAATGCTCTGAAATAATGGAGCCCTGATCAGAGGAGGGGGATTCTTCCTCCACTCTGGGCCTTTTGTCCGGTGGGGGCTCAGAACCCCTGATAAGAGTAATTAAATCCTCAGCCATTTTAAGCATCTGTTTTTTAGGCATGGGGCCTGGGGATGGGCCCTGTGTAACTTGTCTCTTAGAGTGCAAGGCTGCTTTAGACTTAGTGAAAGCCTTGGTGGAAAAAGAGGAGGAAGGTCTGAAGACACCTTGAGTGGAGGTAGACCTGTCCACATTGTGAGGTTCAACGCCAAGAGTGGCTTCAGTATCTGTAGTCGGGGTGTGGGCCGAGGAGCCTGCGACCTCGGGCACAGGAGACACTGCCAATGAAGTGTCATTGGTAGTCAGGGGCTGCGTAGGCGCCTCGCTGAGAACCGGATGTGTAGTCGGCTTTGGCATGGTGTCGGTAGAGGTATGCGGACCTCGTGTGTCGGTCCTTATCTTTGCGTTTTTTAGACAAAACTGGAGTCGGAGTATCCGACGACATAATATAGTTAAATGTTTTTCCAAAATAATGCTGGGCGAACTCCGCCCGATGCTTAATAGTGCATTTGTTGAATGTAGCACAAAAGCGACAGGCCGAGACGTTGTGGTCTGGGCCTAAACAAGGTATACAGAGGGAATGGAAATCCTTATGCGGTATTTGCTTCCCACATGAAATACAATTGTTAACTTTGTCTGACATCGGTCTGAGGCAAGAAAAGTTTCCCCAATGGGGTACTTAGCTTTCAGGAAGACTTCAGTTCCAAAATTTTCGTAATTTCAGGAGCTGGCCGACCGGCACTTGCGAACTGCTTCTGCTTCGGGCACCGCATGGCAAGAAAGACTGCAGAAAATGGCGTCGGCTGGTTCCTTTATACCCCTGTCGCACTGACGTCAGGGAAGATGCGACGACAACCGACGCCAGACCTAGACTTTGGAATTTGACCGACCGAGGACCCGCCTGACAGCAGGAGAACCCATCTGTTATGACTGCAGCTGTATGCACGATGAACATCGGCAACTCTGATGCAGTCAATGTTGTGGAGTGATAGGCCAGTGAGTTCCCACATGAAAGAGCAACAGATGACAAAGGATAAAACTGAAGAGAATGTGGCAGATTAAGATGCTCTGAAACTTTCCGTCGAAAGCCCACAGGAAATGAATGGCAAATAATTTCCCCTCAGTTGAGAAGAAAATGATCTAACAAAGAGCTGATTTAATACAGATGGACAGACATATTAAAGAAAGACTACAGAAAGTCGAAAAAAAAACAAAAGGTTATAAGTTTGATAAAACAAATGAACACAGTAATTTGGACCATTTATAGAAATTCATCCAATTTAACAGAAGTAAACAGGACATATTACTGTGTAGCTAAACTAAAAACAGAAAGTCCTACCACAAAAACACAGGGCAGTAAGGGAAAGGAAGAGGAGATATCAAATACCATCATAAAAATTATCTAATAGAGAAAACTATAAAGTTAAGACAAGAAGTGCCACTGTAAGACTACAGAAGAGAGAATAGATCAACAAAAATTCTCAGAAAGACAGATGTGATAAAATCAATGTGCAGTATCAGAACAGATCAGGATCTATTGTACACTAAGAAATAAGCACAGGCTGAAAAAAAGAGCACTTGTGTATACTTACCAAAAATGTAGACGTTGAGTGTATTCACTGTTACAATCATCTTTGTGGGTATCCTTGCTGGGTAGCCCTCGGCCGGCCCGAATACCAGAGTAAAGGTTTCCCTCCTGTGTCAGCTGTTCTGTGAGAGTGTGACTGACGTCAGGGCTAAAAAGGGAGGCAGCCGACGCCATTACATCACTTTTTCTTGCTCCCAAAGGGTTAGAGCCCCAGATAGATATATACATGAGGCAAGAAAGGGAGTAGGTGGGAGGCAAACAGGACTGCAGCAGTGAATACACTCAAACATCTACATTTATGGCAAGTGTACACAACTGTACTATGTTCTTCATGTTTCACTGTTGCAGTCATCACTTGTGGGAAGAATCCCAAAGCTGAGGAAGTGGGTAGAGGAAAGCTGTGCAAATTATGGGGATGCTAGCATGCCCTGCAGGATTGCACAAGCAAATCCTGCCCTGGTTTTGGAGAATGCAGCTAGCTGGTAGTGCTTAGTGAAAGTGTGTACAGATGTCCAAGTAGCAGCTTCCAGAATTTCCTTGGTAGGAACCCCCCTCAGAAAGGCTGTGGAGGTAGAGGCTGCTCGTGTGGAATGGGATCAGATGGATTTGGGAGGACCCTTTCCATGGAAGGTATAGCAGAAATGTATGCAATGAGAGATCCATTTGGAAATGGTCTGCTTAGTAATGGGTTTCCCCTCTGCCCCAGGGGCAAACAAAACCAGGGGTTGGTCAGTTTTCCTGATTGATTTGGTTCCGTCAAGGTAAAATCTCAACTCTCTGTGCACATCCAAGGTATGCAGAATTCTCTCCCCTCTATTTGTTGGTTTAGGAAAGAAAGCACGTAGGTGTATGGCCTGGTTAAGAGTTACTTCAGAGACTACCTTAGGCATAAAGAGGGGGTTGGCTCTTGGAGAGACCCTGTCCACATGGAAGATGATGAAGGGTTCAATGGCCATAACAGCCTGGAGCTCAGATACTCTCCTAGCAGAAGTGATGGCTAGCAAAAGGGCATTTTTCCAAGAAAGGTATCTGAGATCTGCTGAGGAAGCTGGCTCGAAAGGGGGGAGAGTCAGCTTTTCCAGGACAAAGTTTAGATCCCAAGCTAGTGAAAGTGGACTCCTAGGTGGTCTGATGTGAGGCACGCCTCTGAGGAACTGCTTCAAGAGATGCTGAGAGAATAAATGTTGATCCGCCTGGACGTCGGCTGAGATAGCTGAAGCATGAATCTTGATCGAGGAGCACGACAAACCCTTATGGAGTAGCTCTGCCAGCTAGTCCAGAACCAGTGGTAAAGAGGCTGTAGTGCTGGAAGTACTGGAGGCCTGATTGCGAAGGACTGATAGAGCTATCTGCCTTTGAGGCATCAGCCATACTGTTAACTTGAGTGTGGCAAGGCCTGGATGCAGAAGCTTCCCTCCTTGTTGTGTGAAAAGGTTTGCATTGGAGGGCAGAGGAAAGGGAGGATGCATGCTCATGCTGAGGAGCATGGGTACCAGTGCTGCCTTGGCCAGTCTGGGGCAATCAGGATAGCCCTTGGTCCTTCCTCTCTGATCTTGAGTAGTACCCTGGGTATCAAAGGAAGTGTGTGTGTGTGGGGGGGGGGGAAGCATACACAAACAGGCTGCCCCAGTGAAAGAGGGCGTCCACCCTCCAAGGCTTTTGGATGAAACGGTCTTGAGCAGAATTTGATCAGATGACAGTTCTGGTAGCTTACGAAAAGGTCTATGTCTGGTTCCCCCCAGATAGACTGATCTGTAAGAAGGTCTCCCTGTGAAATTGCCACTCGTGGGGATACATGATCTGTCTGCTTAAGCGATCTGCCAGGGTGTTTTGCTTCCCTGGAAGGTACTGAGCTATGAGATGCAGTCCCAGACTGGAGGCTGACTGACAAATTTTCATGGCATGGCGACACACTGGGTAAGAATGAGTGCTCCCTTGTTTGTTGATGTACCACATGACAGTGGTGCTGTCTGTCCTGATTAACAGTACCCTGGGTGACAGACACTTTTGAAAGGTTAGGATAGCTCTGTGCACCACTAGAATCTCTTTCAGATTGATGTGGAGGCCTGGATTTGCAGAGTTCCTGCATGAGCTCCCCAAGCAATGTCTGAGGCGTCCATGGTCAAGGTTTGCTTGTGTGGAATAAGGACAAAGGAAAGGCCCTTGTTTAGGGAGAAAGCCTGGGGCCACCAGAGGAGCTCCTTCCTTAAGCAAGGAATTAGTGGGAGTTGGTGTTCCAGAGACTGGGAGTGTTGGCACCAGAGGTTCCTTAGGTACCACTGTAGTTTTCTTGTATGCAATCTTGCAAGGGGTACCAGCAGGATGCAGGAAGCCACGTATCCTAGGGCTTACAATATTTTCCTGGCTGTGGGTGGGTCTTGTGTGCCAACTGTTGGAAGTAGAACTGAAAAAAGGTCTGCTTTTGGGGGGGGGGGGGGGGGCATTTGTGTGGATGTGTCTAGTAGGGTGCCCAGGAAGGTAATCCTTCTTGTGGGTAGTAGCTGGGATTTCTCCAGGTTGATGGTGACTCCCAGCGAGGTCAATAAGGTCTTTACAAGACAGATCTGTAGGAGCTTTTCCTTGCCTGAATGAGGCAGTCAGAGGTAAGGGGTAAATGTGTATGGCCCTCTGCCTGCAGTAAGCAATGACTGGAGCCAAGCACTTTGTAAAGACTCTGGGAACAGTGGATAAGCCAAAGGCAATCCAGAGAACTAGAAGTGCTGGTACCCTGCTCTGAACATTAGGTAGGTCCTGCAGGACTGTCCGATACGAATACGCTGGTAGGCATCCTTCACATCTAGGGTCACTAGCCAGGCTTGTGGCAGGAGCATGGGTAGTAGTTTTTGTAGAGTTAACATTTTGAATTTTGGAACCAGAAGGGACAGATTCATGGTGGAGAGGTCTAGGATAGGGAGCCATGTGCTCTCCTTTCTGGGGACCAGGAATAGCCTTGAGTAAAATCCCTTCCTGGTCTGTTCCTTGGGCACAAGTTCTATAGCACCCTGTGCATAAAGCTTCTGAATATGATGAATAGCTTCTGCTGCCTGGTCTTGCAGGGACATCTGGGCAACCTGACGACCTTGTTTTTTCTTTGAAATAGAATCTCTGCCCTCTGGTAATAATTTTCAGGACCCATAGATCAGAGGTGATGGCCTCCCAGTTTTCTAAGAAGAGGGAGAGTTTTCCTCCTAGCTTGTCTGGAGACCTAGGGGGCAGAGAGAGGGGGGTCATTGTAAGCCCTGGTGAAGAAAATGGGCTTAGAACTCCCCTGTCTTGGAGTGGCAGTGGACCACTGCCTAGTTCTTTGTTGGCAATGCGCCTGTGGCCTAGGGGTTCTGTCTCTGCATCCCTTTCTCTGCACTGGCTTTGCTTGAGAGGAAAAGGACCAGTGCTTAGTAGGGAAGTTTCTGCTGAACCTGGGTGGTTGCACTTGCATAAAGGCCTTGTCCTCCATTTTCTTGATGACCTGCTCGGCCTTTGGACCAAACAACTGCTCCTTATCTAGGGAGGCATCTAAAAGTTTGGATTTTTACCTGGTCAGGTAAAGGTTACTCCCTTAACCAGGCATGCCTTCTGATAACTGATCCTGTTGCTGCAGCCCTGGTAGAAGCTTCTAAGGCATCAAATGACAATGCAATGAATCCTTTGCTACCCGAGAGCTAGACTGTATGAGGTCTACTAATTCTCGGATAGTGCTGCTGTCAGGCACAGCAGACATTTTCTGTTCAATGAGTTCCAGCACATTCTGCTGAAATCATATGAAATTGACAATTTAATGCCCTCACAGCTAAAGTGGCTGAGGTGCAAATCTTTTCACCCATCTTGTCTAAAGCTCTGCTTTCTGTGTCAGCTGGGATGGGGTTTTTAGAAGAGCTAGCCCTAGCTCCCTTAGGGCCTTGAGTAATTACTTCACTGTCTGCAGTGGGGTTTTTAACAAGGTATTTGTGAGAGTTGTGCACCCTGTAGTATCTATCAGGTTTCCTGGGTGCTGGAGGGACAGAATAGGGAGAGAGGGCAGATTCTAAGAAAACATCCTCTACATAGAGGATACGAGGAATGACCAGTGGCTTATGCAGAGGCAAATCAAGAAATTTCCTAAGTCTCTTTTTAGACTGGGGGCAGTCCTGGGTCTCCCACTGAAAATGCTCTTTGAGGGTATTAAGGGTTTCCCCAAAGGAAAGGTCCTCAGGGGGAGAGGCAGACTGAATGGGATCATCAGCATCAAAGTCATCAAATGCTGCTAAGAACTGGTCTTCCAAGTCAGACTCCTCCAGAACGGAATCAACTGATTCCTGGTCAGTGAAGACCTCAAGGGAGGTGTCCCTTTCTTTTGGCTGGTGTAGGAGAGTGGGGTTGGGTAACCCCTGAACAGATTTATCAGGTCTTCTGCCATTCTGAGCAGTTGAGATGGACGGGCAGGCTGGCTAGTAGTAGGTTGGTAGCTAGAGCCCTGGGAAGCGACCTTTTTGGGGGTAGATTTGGGCTTGGGCCTTCCTGGGTCAGAAGTCTTATACAGAGTTAATCTGACCGACGGCGTTGTTAGTCTAATTCTGACTTTGGATGTTGGTGGGGTCTCAGTGGATGCCGGTGCCGGCAAAGTGGCTCTGGACCCAACTGCATGAGGTAAAAGCAACATCCCAGCAGGAGGAGGCTGATCCGGTGGCGTTCCGGACTCTGAATGGGTCTCGGCAGAGTCCGGCAACAGTTCGTTGGCTGTTGTCAGGGGCTGCAAAGGCGGCTCACTGAGTTCAGCTGTAGCCTTGCTTTCAATAAGAGCGGACTGTTGTCCGCAGTCATCAGAGGGCCTAGGTTTTACAGGCCTATCCTTCTCTTTGTCCTTTTTCTTCCTAGGTAAGTCAGAAACTGTCTGAGAAACCGACACCATTTCACATTGCTGGAAAGACTGACTAAAATGCCTCGCTACAATATCAGCTCTTTTTCTAATAGTGTGAGCATTAAAGAGGACATAGAACCAACACCCTGGAACGTAGTGGTCTGCGGCTAAACAAGTGTTGCAGAGAGAATGGAAGGCTTGGTGTGGGATCTGATTTCCACAACTGACACAGTTATTAACTTTCTCCAACACTGGCTAAAGGCAAGAAAATATTCCCCAATGGGGGTACTTTGCTTTAGACGGTTGTCCTCAATCTGGCAATGGCCGACCGACGCACTTGCAAAACTGCATCTGCTTCAGGCTCCACAGCAAGAAAGACTGATGTAATGGTGTCAGCTGCCACTCTTTAAAGCCCTGATGACCTAACATCAGCCACATTCACAGAACAGCCGACGCATTTGGGCAGGCCAAAGGCTACCCAGCAAGGATAACCCACAAGTGATGACTGCAACAGTAAAACACAAAGAACTTCTAGATCTGCAGATAAATATAAAGAAAAAGTACAAAATAAGCTATTTACTGATAACCCAAAAATGTGTTAGACAGAACTGGGAAATAAGGCAAAAAGAACAAACATCACCAAAAAAAGAAATAGGTACATTTTGGAGAAATATCTACAAAGATCCTGCTGAACATAAAGATGCAGAATGGAGAGAAGAAGTAAAGAATAACTTCAAATGTACAGGATATGAAATGGGATGAAGTGACAGTCAGAGAAATTTTAACAAACTTAAGAAAAGCTCCTAACTGGAAAACCCCAGGCCCAGATGCAGTACTTAACTTCTGGCTAAGCATATTAACAGAACTGAAACCAACAATGGTTAAGAGCTTTCATCCCTGTATTAAGTCCTTAACACAATACAAGGTTGAAAGCGCTTAACTATTGTTGAATAAAAGTTTATCTTCTGGCTACAGGGCATGTGCAGCAGGTTGTTTTTTACTTAGTTGCAGTTGTCTGCCATTTCAGCAAGTTTGGATAAAAGTATTTACATCTTCACATGAAGATTTAGCCACGAGTAAGAGCTATTTATATGCGTGCCCCAGACACCAACCTGGTTAACAGGAAAAACAATACTTTTACTTCGTGAACCTGCAAGATATCCTAAGAACTACAGACCAATAGCTTGCCTTCCAGTGATGCATAAACTATACACTGGAACTGATGTTGACAGTTTACAGTCATTTAGAAGAAAACTCAATCATGGCAAGAGAACAAAGGGGTGAAAGAAAATCATACGGAGCAATGGATTATTTGTTAATCATAATGGAGTACTGTAAAAAGGGGAAGAATCTAAGTATGGCATGGATAGACTACAAAAAAAGCATTTGATAGTATCCCATATTCATGGATAAGAGTGTTTAAAAATGTATAAGATACACCCTATACTGATCAGTTAGAATACAGCGACAATGGAACAGTATCAAACCACTTTGCAGTTAAGCCATGACAAACTACTATTTACTCCGGGGTGACTCACTGTCACCACTGCTTTTTTGTCTTCCCCTTAACACATCAAGCTGTCTACTTAACAAATTTGGTCATGGCTAGAATTTGGCTTGCAGAAAACAAAGCATTTAAGACTTTTCATCTTTTTGTGGAGGATTTAAAATTGTACAGTTCATCAGATGAAAAACTGAAAGCACAAATGCAAGTGGTGAGAGCTTTTTCAGATGATACAAGGATGTCATTTGGGCTTGATAAAGTATACAAAAGTAACCTTTAAAGCAGGAAAGCTGCAGCACCAAGAAATCAGCAGCCTAGGACAGGAATGTGATATAAAAGATCTTCAGCAAGGAGGAGTGTATAAATATTTGGGAACTGATAAAAGATCAACAATAAAACATGAAAAAATGTGAATAAAGCTTAGTAAGGAATATTTTAGAAGACTAAAATTAATACTGAAAACAGCACTGACATCTAGGAAAAGTGCAAGCTATAAAGCAATTTGCTCTTCCTGACCTTACAGTTTTGGAGTGACTGACTGGCCCCAAAACATGTTAGATCAGTTAGAGAGAAACACAGGGCTGTTATACCCAGCTGATGTCCATTATCATTAGGGTCACTGCAAAAATATCCCAAACAAAAACAATGAGCGAGACCGAGTGACCTCCAAAACCTCTTGTATCAGAGGCAATATGCATATTCACAGCTAACAGGGTTTGGCTTTATTGGCCTGAAATTGTCTAGTAAAATGACAAAACAATCATGGGCATTCAGAATCGCCAATGAGCTGAAATACCCGATGTTCATAAAGATAATTTGCATATATTCCACGTGCCTCTGATACAAGAGGTTTGGGAGGTCACTCAGTGGAAGTTCTAGCTTAGCTGGAGTTTTAATTTTGAAGTTGAATATGGATTCCTTAAATAAGTATGCAATTAACTACTTGCTAATGCACAAATATCTTGTACAGTGTAATAAATGCTATGCATATTTAAAAGTAACAGCTGACAACACTGGTGATCTGTGTTTATGTCAAAAGTTGGATGATTTGCTTACCACTGTTAGAAGTAAATCTAGACTTGATGATGATTGCACTTGTTCAACTGGCATGGCTTGAACTGTTTCATATATTAACGACTGGACTGATTAAATAAATAATGTTAGGCATAGAACAAATAGAACATATTTAGGAAATGATGCATCTATTGTCTGCAAAGAGATCATTCAACCCCTATGAAACAAGACTATGCCCCTGACAACTTTGGAATTCTGGATGCAAGTATTTAGCAATCTGAGGATCCAGTTTGTTCAGAAGGAAACAAAAAAAAGAAAGAAAATAAGTTGTTCACAACAAATAAGGAAGAAAAAACTGATTAAGGACTATAAAAGAAAGAATATGTAGTAAAAAGGACACCAATTTGTTATGCAACACACAGGTTGCAGGGCCTTCAGTCTACAGAAAAAGGCATCATTTTTCCAACAGTGAATGAAAAAAAAAAAAAAAAAAAAAAGAGGCAAAGGTCAGGTGAAAAGGAAGAAATCAAAACTGAATGTGGAAGTATTGAAGAACATTACTCTAAGAAAAAAGAGAGACATATGTTGACTACATGTCTCAAAGCTGTGGATTTACTATGCCAGCTGGATGACAATTTAATACACAATGAAAACAGTGGGATTAATAAGACTAATGGTGATGAAGATCTATCCTTTTTAACAATTGATAGAGCAGATATTACTGCATTAGAAGCTGAAGATTCTTCAGAGCTGGCCAGCATAGACATTATTGCAATTGGAGATTAAATTAGTAGAGGAACAGATACTTATATCTGCAGAGAAGATAATGAACACCTCCATCCCCACCCAACAAAAGGTTCCTTGAGTTCATAAACTCAAATGCTATGGAACAACAGTCACCATTTCCACCACAAGAGGAGAAAATATACTAGACCTGATCATCACAAATGGACCATTGGTGAGATCAGACCATAAATTAATCTCACTGGGATCCCGCTGCTGAAACCCTTACAAATGCCTTCTCGAGAGCACCTCCAGGAATGTATGGATCAAGCAAGCCTTGTCTGCAAAGCTATGGAGGATCATAATGGAACTCATAAATAAAGACATTGGGGACCCTACAGACACTGGATCCTGCCAATTTTTGTGTCAAGGGCAGATCCTGCCTCTCTTGAACTTTCAACTTTTTTTTGAGAGACTACACTAAGGCCATGAGGGTAAGGCAGTTCACACAGCCTACCTTGACCTTGATCATGAAGGGATTCACATCCAGAATCCCAGTCCATGAAAGTATGAACCTATGAACCTATGAACATTGAATAGCGTTATGCTTGCCAAGAGCAAAAATAGAAGATGTGGGACAAGCCTTGGAATGCCTTAATGTAAGGAAATACAGATCCGTTTTTATTCATGTTGGTACAAATTATGTCATCCACAAGGATTCTCTGACTATTAGTAGGGAACTGACAGCCCTCTTAGACAGTATAGCTTGTACTGGTGTTAGGACATATTTTTCACAAATCGCCTATAGAAAAGATAGTCAGGTCACTGTGAATGAAAAGATTTGTTGGGTAAATACCAAGATGGAAAAAATGTTCTGTTTTAAAAACTGGAAATGTGTAGAGTATCCAAGCCTAGTTTTGGGCACACTTGTTCAGACAGGATGGTGTGCATTTGTGAAGATCAAGGAAGAGAATTATTGCAGCAGATATTTTGCAATATTTGACAAACACTAGGCATGATTTTGCCAGGATGAAAATTTAACAGTTCACAGACAGCAACATTTGATGCATCTCTGATGGTTGTTAATGCTAGGAGCATTAATAACATTTTTTTATTGGAAAACTTGTCACGTTCCCACAACACTGACGTTGTTGCTGCTTGTGAAACATGGTTAAAGAACAATGACTGGAAACCAGTTCTGTCAGAGTATAACTGTTTTTACTGTTACAGATATTCTAATAAAAAATCAGGTGGAGGTGTTATGATAGGAATTAAAGATAATTATGAGACCTGTGATTATTATATGTTCAGTGATAACACCAATACTATAGACTGTATAACTGTGACAGTAAAGACAACCCTGGAACATAACTGTTGGAGTGTATAGACTCACCAAAGTCAAGTGCAGATGACCTAGAGGAATTCATCCATTTCTTGCAGAAACACAGGATGGAAGAATAGTATTAGCTAGGGACTTAAATTTACCAGAAACAGACTAGAATAATATTGACTCAACAACGTTAGTAAGGAAATTATTCACAATGTATATTCAGGAACAACTGCTTCAGATTGTTAACAAAAAAAGAACATACCAGGTGATGGAACATACTAGACTGTGTTCTTCAAGAAATTACTGCTACTTCAAGTTAAGTTTTACCACTACTGATGTGCACAGATCATGGGGTTATAAAGATTAATTTGTTGCTAGATAACTGCCAAACTGAAATCTAAAAAAATGAACAGAAGTTTAATTACAGATTATATGGAAGCAAAACAGTCACTATGTAAAACTAACTGCAGTGAGTTGTTCCAGTGGAAAAATTGGAAATGGAATGTGGAAAGTTTTGAGAGAGAAACTGAGTGCAAAAAAATAAATAAATAAAAATGTTTAACATCAGGGGATATATTTCCATAAGAACAAGATATCTGATTAAGGTATGAGACAAAAAATATAAGAAATGGAAGACAGGACAAACTACAACTTTGAAAATTGAAATAAATAAGTTGGACAAACACTGTGAGATAAGATCAAAAAAATTTGAAGTAAATTTATATAAAGATATTTAGCACAAGAAACCTTTTCACAGATGCACAATATGTGGAAGGAGTAAAGAATCACAAACTGATCAGCTGTGTGCATATTCTAAAATTTATTCTCAGACACAACAGCTTACAGATACATTTACAAAATCTTATGAAAAACAGTTTGGCTCCACAAAAGTGGTAATAACTTGTCCTAGTGACATCCAGGTAACCCCAGATACTGGAAACAAATTAGATTATATTGAAAAAGAAATGCGCAAACTGGATCCAAACAAAGCACAGGGAAGAGACGGAATTAGTAACAACGACCTACGACCTGAGAACACTTCAGCAAGAGCTTGCAATACCATTACATCTATCATTCACTAGATCATATAAACATGGGGAGATTCCTCAAGATTGGAGACGTGCTTATCAAACCGGTCTTCAAGGGAAAGGGGAGTAGGACAAATCCAGAGTCATACAGACTTTGAAGTATACTTTCATGTTGTGGAAAATAATGGAGAAGGTACGACTGGATATTGTCAGAACTGGAGAGGTTGGGACTTTAAATCATATCAGCATGCATATGTTGAAAACAGATCTATTACCACCTATACCATGATGTTCTACAACAATATAATAACAGCTATGAATGAAAAATTGTGCTATGATGTAATTTATACAGATTTAACTTCAGCATTTGACAGGGTCATACAAAAACACTGATCAATAAATTAATACAACTAGGTACTGATGGACTCTTGCCAAGATGGATAGTGGCATGGCTTACAAATAGGACATGGCAAGTATCATACAGCAACTGGAAAGGTGAAATCCTTGGTTACAGTGTGTCCCACAGGGCTCTCTCCTAGGGCCTTATTTGTTTAGATTGTATCTTTCAGACCTAACGTTTTTATCCGAGGTGTTCTACAGTCTATATGCAGACAACCTGAAATTGGTAAACTGATTACATATGTTACAGATAAAGCATGTCTGCATAACAACTTGACTAAATTGACCATTTGGGCACATGATAATAATATGCCGATAAATACATCAAAAACTAAGCATATGAGATTTGGGACACAAACTGAAAGGTGAATATTTAATACAGCACACAGGGATTGAAACTATAGACTCATTTAAATGACCTGGGTATATGAGCAGATTCAGCTATGAGTTTTTCTAATCCTATCAACAAATTGGTTAATAATAGTTATAGAAATGTAGGTTTCATAATAAGATTTATAAAGTCTAGGAAATCAAAAATTATGAAATCATTGTTTGTTAAATTAGACCCAAACTTGAGTATGGAACAATATGGAAACCCTGTAAGAAAACAAGTATGAGTAAACTTGAAAGAGTATAACAGAAATATAGCAAGGGCATCCATAAATGTGAAAATTTAAAGTATGTTTGTTTGTCTTTTGGCTTTTCCCAGTTAGGGGTCGCCACAGCGGAACTCCGGTCCACTAATGATTGGCAGTAGATTTTCACGAATGCCGAGGTGCCAGCTCGACATTCAATCTTCAACGAAGGCACGCCCATTTACGCATGTCTTTCGAACGCCTACCCAACCGCGGGGAGGACATGCAGACTCCACACAGAAAGCACTCCCCGCACTCCAACTGAGAATTGAACGGGAGAACCTCTTGCTGTGAGGCAACAATGCTACCGCAGTATGAAAGACTAAATTATCTGAACTTGTACACTGTTTCTTACAGATATCCAAGAGGTGGTCTTATTCAAGTATATAGGGCATTTAGAGACAACTACTTCTGGGAATGTTTAGGGTTATCAAAAAGTACAAGAGAATCATCAGACAACCTATGTACAAGATTCTATAGGAATGAGAAGTATACTAATTGGTTCTCTGACAGAGTAGCTGATGCATGGAACAGACTACCAAATTACATTAAAGTAAGTACTAGTTTAGATATTGCCCATGCTTGAAATATTTGTATGCATGTATGTAGTAGTCCATGAAAAGACAAAAGTAGCATTGATCATTTAAATTGGTACACCCTAGTGACTACAGTGTCTTGCATAGAGAGAGAGACCGCCATAGAATACCAGGATTTGTAGGCAGAAATGAGGGTAAAGTGGAAGAAGGATACCCAGACAGTTCCAACAGTAGTAGAAGCAATGTATCCTATAAAAAAAAGAATTTACAATCATACTTAGATATGTTACTGATACAAGTAATTCCGTAGTAATTGCAGGAGGAGTCATTACTGGGCACACTGTGGGTGCTGTGAAGAGCACTTCTTGCTAACAAAGACTGAAACAATGCTAATCTCATGAACTTTAATCATACTTTGACTTAGGAGCCAGGTCCATTCCTACCGTGCTATTAGAAACTCAAAAGACTTGGAGAAATTAAAAAAAAAATCCATATTATCTTGGACTGTAAATGGCCTTAAAGGTATAGACAAAAAAGGAGAGAGTACTGAATTTTATTAAGAAATGCAGAGTACAAACAGCAATACTGCAGGAGACGCATTTAAAAAGAAATGAGCATATGAATTTGACAAAGGATTTCAGAATGGATATGCAGCAGAATATCAGGAGCAAAGGAAAAAGTTAACACTGATTCCTAGGGGAGCTCCAATAGTGACTGAAGAGGGAGAAAAAGGGACAATGAAGGCTGATTTGTGGTAATAAAGGACTACTGGCAATGGAGAAGGGTTACACTGACATGCATTTATATTCTGCCAAAAACTGCTATTCTGGAGCTTAAGAAATTTTGGGAGAAATAATCAGCTTTCAGCAGGAAACATTAAAGGTGGGGACTGTAACTTGATTAACAACAGTGAGGATATTATCAGGGGACTAGAAGGGAAAATGTAACAAGACGGAAGACGAGAAATTTATGAAAATATTTGGTATGGAAATATAAATTTAGTGGTAGGAAATCTGACAATCTCTCTCACCACAAATTATCTTTTAAAGACTTCTATAAAGCTTCTATCAACTGCAATTCTATTCCATTCAAGTGTGACAATTAACGCCAAATGACCATGGTGTTTATTTACTTTATGCTGATTTTTCATATTTGCTCACATTCTTGAGTGCAAATGTACTGCTATATTATGACTTTGCTTTATTTTATTAAAGGTCTGAAGAAAAACACACCTCATTTATATACCAAGTCATGGATCCATACCAAACAAATGTGTGCCTGTGGGATTAAATGAGGATGGACTAGTTATGCAACGTGCTTCAAAGCCACCTAATTACAGTTCATACTTCCCAGGGGCGGCTCGTGCTATAGGACTGCAGCCCCCCCACCTGTAAAATGGGTCCCCCACCTGTAAAATGGATAAAATAAAATTACCCATTTCCCCCACCGTAGAACATATTAAAATAAAAAAATTTTCGGACTCCGCGCATGCGTGCTTAGTTCCTGACTGCTGCGTTAGGCAGACCAGAATTCCAAGCATGCATGCTCAGCCATTCCTGAGCTCCAGACTGCTCTGTTAGGCAGTCCAGATAGGGAAGGCAGGAAACTCCACCCTTCCAGCCCAGAGGTCTGTGCGGTGACGACAGCACAAACCGGAAGATCACCGGACTGCATCGCCCACAGGCTGGACCAACAGCAGGAGGTTCCAGCCTCTTTGTATCTTGCGGGAGACCCAACAGCATGTGCAGGCCATTATGGAGGACTGATCGGGCTGCAGGATCGCTACGGAGGACAGGTGAAAACTACGGCGGACTTAGCTGAGACAGGTAAGGGTGTTTATGGAGGACAGAAAAGTGTGGTGGGTGGGTGGGTGTGTGTGTGTGTGTGTGTCTGTGTGTGTGTGTGTGTGTGTGTGTGTGTGTGTCTGTGTGTATAATGCCCCAGTTGCTTCATGGTGGTGGGTAGAGAATAAGGCTTGAACCCTGTAACTTGGGCCCAAGTGACAAGAGCCTGTGACAAGAGCCTGAATTCCCTACCCACCACCATTTGTAAAATGTTTGCAGATTTTTGCCTCATATTTGTTCTGTTCCTCAAAATCTATGGTTTCTTTATTTTTGTTACTTAACACAGCCAGTAGTGCAGTGGTAGCAGTGTTGCCTGACAGCTACGGGTTGTCTGGTTTGATCCTTGGCTGGGGTGCCTTCTGTGTGGAGTCTGCATGTCCTTGCTGTGTTTGCGTGGGTTTATTCTGGTGTCCTCAATGGATATTTGTCCCTATTTTTTGGACTGTATTCCCCCATTATTGGCTTTGTCCAGGTTTTTTGTGCCAAGGTTGAGAGCTATGGTGATAACTGAACTCACTGAATATGTTTGGGGGCTGTATTCCCCCATTATTGGCTTTGTTCAGGTGTTTTGTGCTAAGATGTTGACAGCTATGGTGAGAACTGAATTCACTAAATGGTAGCCATTTAAGTTTCAGTCTTCCTTTCTTTCATTAAAATAGATGATTTGGCATAGTGGTATGTTGCTCTGGCTGTTTTGCACAGGGTCCGGGGTTCAATATTTGGCAGTGAAATGTATGGTGGTAACACATCATTTTATTCTAGCAACTTTCCAACATTATACAAGCAATGTTTAAAATGTGTCCCTGGTTTTTGGGCTTTTGTCCCCCCCTCTAATAAATTTTGGCTTTTTCCAGATTTCTTGTGCTACAAAGTTCAGAGATGCAGCTGAGTGTCGAGTAGATTTTACAAGGAGCCGAGAGCTGCAGGGGAATAAAAGTTTAGTGCTGCTTATGCCAAGTCTGCTTACATTGTAAATAGCACAACAGGTAGTGTACTTGCTTTTGATGCAGAAGGCTGTGGGTTCTACTCCCACAGTAGGTAGATCCATTGCTGATACTGTACTCTGTTGTAAAGGGGATGGATGCTGCAGTCCTCTTTGGCGAAGGTACCCAACAACTATGAACCTGTTATCAGTTTTCCATCCATTCCCTATTGCAATTTTACTAGCCTTATCATTTTTTAATGCAACATAAGCAATTTATTCAAGGGCAACAGGCACTTTATTTTTAGATGAAACAATGACATATAAAGTTGTTTGCTAGCAGTAACCTTAGCATTAGTTAACAGATTTCTTTAATGTGGAATTATTTAGATGACTTTTACTTCTTCAGAGATTGTGCATATTTACTGATAAAATGGACTGTAGAAGTTTGAGTAGACTTTTATGATGGAAATGTTCTGAATTGGGCAGTTGTGTCATTATTGGTGCATGCATTTTGCTTTATTGTTTACTGGAAAAATGTTCGAAACAATAAATATAAAATGCCCTCTAACAACTATACTGTATTGTACAAGGAATATAATTTAATACAGTGAGGAAGGTGTACCAAAGAGCATGTGTATGTTTCGTGTTCAAGGGGCCTATGATTTGAAAACAGCCCCAAATTAATCTTTATCTGCCACTGGCAAAATGTACTTTCTTTGAATGTGGGCTTCAATGCTGCTTCAATGAATGTGAGTTTCAAGGGCAGAGAAGTTTTAATGCTAAGTCTATTTTCATTGCGAGACTGTATTGCTTTGTTTAGCAGATATCTATTAGGGTTTATGCTGTAAAATATAAAATAAAACTTTCAAATGAAATCCATATCATAAGAGTAAAGCAGTATGCACATTACAGTGTTTATGGCAAATGGGGCGAAATAACCAAGGAATGGGACATTGGAATGGCTGCAGGGGGGACGTTCCATTTGACCATGATTTTGTGAGGGGGGGGGAGGCAGCAAACTCAGACAGCCCCGGCTGAACTATACCTCTCAAATGTCCAGAATTTTGCAGAATGAATAGATTTTTGCTTCTTATTTTTGGTTTGCTCCTCAGAAAATTTGTGGTTTTCTGCCAAATCAATTATAAATGAAGTTGAGTTTCAGACATCATAACCTTCAGAAAAATGCATGCTAAAGCAAGACCTGTTATTCTATCAACTGTCTTTTTAGTACTGTTTGTATGTTCCCCTAATATATTTGGCCTTATTTCCTGCATTAAGAGGTTGAGAGGTACGTGCAAATAAATCGCTTTATAGAATTAGGAATACCCAAACCTCTCAACTGTCTCCAATTTTGGCTCAAAATGTTGCTCTGCCCCAATAATCCCTCTGCAAAATGGCAATTTTGGAAGAAAACGTGGCGGGTTTACAATTATAAATAACTGTAATGATCAGAGTTATAGATTACTTTTATTTCCGAAATGCATGCAGATGCTCTTATTTTGTCAGCTGCTCAAGTTAACAGTACTAATTTTAAAAAGGTGTGCCTTCTTTGACAGGTTCCCAGCTGTATTGTGTGGCAATTTTATATTTTTGCATAACATATTCGGTCTGTTTTTCATAAAATTGTGGTTTTCTGGCACATTAGTGGCAAATCATTAAAGACTGAAGTTTGAAAATAATGGCAGACATTTGAGTTTCAGATTTCATACCTTCCAGAAAATTCGTACTAATGCAAGACCTGCTACTATTCTATTATCTTTCTAAGTTTATAAGAGCAATATTTAAAAATTGTCTATTATTTGTGGGCCTGTGTCCCACTTCTATGTATGGCTTTGTTCAGATTTCTTGTTCTGAGGTTGAGAGGTATGAGTGTCAGAGCCATCACCGTCAGTCAGAGACATTTCAAACTGTGACCTACTTGTTGCACTCCACTCCCCACTGTAGTGGCTCTGGATGTGTCCAAGCAAGGCAAGGAGCAGTTATGCAGTGTACGTGTGCAGAGTATTCCCTCATCCAGGGTAGACAAGTATGATCGTGGCTTTTCATCTGTCCTTGATTTTGCAGAATGTTCTGGTTTTCTGTCATATTTTTATACTTATTATTCAGAAAATGCATGCTGTTGCAGTGCCCTGTTGCTCTACATTAAAATAGCAATGCTTTAATGGCCATCAGGTAAGCTTGTTGGAGATTGTAAGATGCAAGTAAGCTTTAATAAGCATACTGTTAAAGAATTACCAACATTGAAAGCCTTTTCATTGTTGCCATGCAGAGAATATTTACATAACTAGATAACGTATAAGCCTTAGGTATTGAAATGCATATGACAGTATTTGTAATCAAGGACAGGATCACAGTATTTTCAGACGCTCATTACATTTGTTGGAGACTTGCAGTTATCTTTGCAGGCTTTACCCGTAAACTAAACAGAATGCCAATCTATCATGTGTGGTCCATAACTTGTGCAGTAATCCTTTAAGCAATTTATTTTGAGCTTGTTTCTTGTTCGCTGTTCATTTTTTACTTTGATCATGTGTTCTCCATGAAACAAGTTGATAGTTGTCAGGCAGCAGGTCTTTTTTGGATAAGAAACATTTTTACAAGTGGGGGTATCACAGAGATTTCTACTTTCAGCATGTTACTTGGTAATTTTATAAAGCTGAATATAAAATTATAATTAGAACTGCAGTACAAGGAGAAGTGGTTTGAGCGGAGTGCTGCTTTTTTTTTTACACTTGATTTTGACTGGCATTCCAGTAATGTATTTAAAAAGCAATTTATTTTTTCATGCCTCACAACCTTTGTGTTTCCATCTAGATATTAAGTAAGTTGCCATGTAGCCAACGCATTGAAATATTTTTTCTTCTACACTTCATTTTGTCTCGATTGGACTCTCGTAATGACGGTTTGGCACCCAGGGCAGCGTATTTAATTAAAGTTTCAGTTGTTGTGGTTTTGGAGTATAGCTCCACCCCTTTCTAGTTGGTCACACCCCTTCCCATTGGCCCCACTCATTCAGCTGCCTCCTGCAGCCCCCCTTTAATTTGAAGTCAGCAGCCACCACTGATACTTCCCCATCTAATTTGCTTGCTCTTTAATAGTTTTAACCCATACCAAAACTAAAAATTCCACCTTGTTGCTATCCCTTTTGTCAGCTCAGTCTACTGAAGCTAACTCCTCTCTACCCAAATACCACATTTAATTCTCTTGGGTAATTAAGTCTGTTCTCACAGTTCTGCTCTGACTATAATGCTGTTTGTTACTGCATTACAGCTTTCTTGCAGTCAACTGATTGCTTCTTTGTTGCATTCAGAGTGCATGCAAGTAGACCACATTGGCACCATGCTGATGACCTTTACTTCATACCCAGCTTTTTGTTTCACGCTGACAGCTTTAGCTGTAACACCTTGTAATAAGTTCTCACCCACACACGCTGTTGGCTGTACTTTTTGTGCAGATGTTGCATGACATTGGAACCAGTTTAGCTGTGTGTTCAATAAACATTTTTCTTTATATTGTTGATCTAGACCTTGCTACCTTACATCACACAAAGATATGTTCAACTTTTACTGAAAATGGACCCATTAAGCTTGGTTAACAAAATTAAGCTCAATTATGTAACTGTTAACTAACCTCGTTGCACAACTCCAATAATTAGTTTTTGCACTACATGCAAGCCTACCATTCCTTTAGTGATTTTATTCTGTGAATGTTCTTCAAAAAATCCAAAACAACCATTTCAGGAATATGATAAAATAAAAAAAACATATATAAAAACATAATAATGTTTCAGCAACACACAGGCTGAAAAATCAAAACTAACCAAAACAAACTAATTCTCAGAAAAAAAAAACTGCACTTGGTGACCGTCAATACTAATTAAGCATTAAACCGCTATCATTTTAATTATCAAGTATAAGGGGTCAATAAAAATGTAAGGTCTTAAATTCCCTGATGCAACAGGCCGCTTGAAACTCTGTTTTAAACTTGCAAGTTAAAACAATCCATCCATCCAGGGTGACCATTTTTACAAACTTTTTTGAACAGAATTTATTTTCTTCATGCTTTAATGTGCCAGGCTAACTATGAAGCTATACTGCCTTTTCCTAATACTATTTATCTACTCATAAAGGCCAAAGTAAAAATGTCATGGTAAATAGGAAAGGACACCAGTCAAAGCCCACTATCCGTTGATTTCAACAAACATAGCTTTTAACTCATGTATTAGATAAGGCAGAAAATCATTTTTTTCTTCTTGTTTTAGATAATGTTGCTTAATTTTTAGCAGATTTTTTAAAATAACTGCAAAGGCCCTGTAACGTATCACAGAGATCAGCTGTGTGACTGCAATGGGGAACAGAATCAAGAAGCTGTACAACTGCAAGTTTTGTTGGCACAACAACAATGAGGCAGAAACAAAAACTGTCAACAACTTATCAACTAGAACTGTATTCCTGATGATCAAACATTCTTAATTGATGTAAAACTGCAGCTTTCAAAATACAATCCATTTTACAAAGACTGGTTTCCAGCAACGTTCTACTGTCAGCAGTTACAACTATACAGTGCATATATAATACAGCCAAGCCATCAGGCACCAATGTGATCTATTTATATAAACTGAGATAGTTTTCAGTTGGTTGTTTCTTTGTTGCATGTGAATATTTCCCTCTTTAAAATGTGAGAAATCAAAGGAACGATATAATTAAATCCTTTACACTGCCATTTCAGCTTCTATCCTCTTGACTACTTCAAGTTCAGGAAAAAAAAAAAACTAAAAGTTTTCTACCATTAGCTTCATGTGGGTAGATTTTACTGGCAAATAAGCTTGCCTTCAAAAGCATATGAGGCCAAGACAAAGAGCTCAAAAAAGGCACAACTGCATAAGGTTTACCACAATGATGAAACTAGGATGTAAATATGCTGTACACGTACACATTAATAGCAGCATTAAAATAACTTCCTGTTTCACAATATGGCTCACTGGAGTGAAGATAACTTCAAACAGCACCGGCTCTAACCTCCAACAGTAATGGTTCTCTGACCTGTGAAAAGAAAATGTAAAATGTTGCTGTGCCTTAGGTTTTAGAAACCTGCACACAATAATTCAGATGTACCCAAAGCAGTACATGAAATAAAAAGGAATTAATGAGAAGATCTGATGCACATAACTTAATATAACCACAAAATGAGTGGGCATCCTGCCGAAAAGGTTAGATGTAGACGTCTGCTTAGACTGCTATTAAAATGCATAGCATACTGTTAAGTGGGCTATCATACAAACTTCACAAGCAGGAAACCTCAAGAAATTTGTATTTTCTTTTTGGTGTACAAGGCACAGCATTTATGAAGGCGTGAAAAGTCTCAGACATGCTACAAAAAATAAATCTCCTCTTGCAATGTCAAATGCTCCACCTGCAAGCCCTACTGAACGCAACAGCAGAAGGGAAGACAGCTACTTAAAAATTGCCTTAGAACATGTTTCTTAGAAACTTGAGTATCTTGTTTTCATCTGTCAGCAAAACAGCTATCTAACCTGCAGGGACTTAAAACACTGGAGACAAAGTATTTGCTTAATCATGTCACTGTCAGACCAAGAACAATATCTGGTGTGTAGCAGCCAGCCTTGTACATTCATGAATCGCAACAAATCCTGGAGTGTGGGGATGTTCACCCAGGGAGTAAATCAGTGTACAGTTTCATACACTTGCACAAAATAAATATACACTTACAGCATGCAGCAATGTCCTCAGTAGACCCCCTTTTCTGACTGCCACCTAGAAACTATTAGCAGTATGTTGATATATCCCATTTTGCAAAGGAAGGGCAATCATCCTATACGCTCCTAAGATTCCCACCAAAAGTTTGAAGTATCCGCATTCTTGAACCAGAGCTTAGTAGTAGAAAGTGGTAAAAGAAGTCAAACTCGTGGCTTGCTCTCTTTCAGTGCATGTCTAAGGCTCTTAGTTCAGCAACTGCATAGAAACAACTGATGTTGACTGCCTTATTTATTTAGTTTACATGTCTTGAATAGGTAAACTGGTCAGCTAGCCATTTTCAACTGCATCCCAAGTCAGAAGGCGTAAACATGCACGTGCGCGCACACAATTTTCAAAAAATATAAAACATGTAAAATTCTGTACATTTAAAATTAGTATTAGCCACTGGTATACAGTAGTGTTAACCAGAAGAAATCTTTTTCAGCAGCTGATAAAATTGCTTACATGACTGCCCACACTCGTACACAGATGAATAACTGGGACCTAGGTTTCCATACTATAAGGAAAAAAAAACTAATCTCTCTTCACAAAGGTGGCACTCAATAGAATTATCAAACTATCATCCCATAGGCATGTTAACACCCCCTAATACCCTAGGAAAAAGTATACAATCAAAAATTACATTTTTCTCCAACTCAGCATGGTTTCTGCCCTGGACACAGTAATGAAAACTTGCCGTATTATCTTTCTTGCATTCAACAAATAATTTAAGGAGCCAGAGTAGATTCCCTCTTGACTTAACCAAACTAAGTCAGATCAAGTACTTCTAAACAAAACTAGTTAACTTAGCCCGAAGCAAATACCCTGGCTCAACCTTAGTAATACACCTGCAAGACATCTACAGTCAATCTCAACAGGAGTACAGCATGGAAGTATCCTAAGGCTACTTTTCTTTTTGATATATTAATGTGCATAGAAATAAAACACCTCTATAGAGCATGCTAATGACTCTACCTTAATCCCTTCACTCCAAACCTTATACTAACTTCAAAAAAAAAAACTACACAAGAATCTATCCTCTATAAACAATGTTGGAATACTCTTCATCTACTGCTAAACAGCAAAATAAAGTTAAAATTTCAGCCTAGAATCCACTCTTAAAAATTGCACACAATTTCCCATTATACCCCCCCCCCCCCCCACACAAAAAACAAAATACATCAAAGGCAAAACTACTAGAAGTAATCAGAAATAAACCAAGATATTACCAACACAGAAAACAGGCATATGAAAAGCTAAAAAGGAAACTTGAAATGTTGTATAAATCAAAAAATATTTAACTGAACAAACTTGACTAGCAACAAGTAGGACACTTCTTCCAAGCCTTCTAGCCACTTTATCAATTCTAATAAACATTCAAAATTATTGTTAAAACTTGAACAAATCTAAAAAAAAAAACCACACCTTCCATAACAAATGACAGACTTGCATTACCAAAAAAGAACTGGTTAGAACTAATAAATCATATATGCAAAGCTCAAAATAATTCATAGCTAAATATCCAAAGTAAAAACAAGTAGCCAGTAATAAACCAAACTGAAAGATTCCATACAGATTATACGACCCTCCATCAAAAATAAGCTAGTTGCTGCTAAGTCAAATAATTACATATTCTGTAGTGGTGGCAAAACTGTGAAACTCTCTCACCATATTAGAACAAAATGTAACACAAACTTATTTTGAAATTTTGAACAGAATTTAACACCTAACATCTTGGATCTGTACATCTGTTAAATGCTGACCAAATGCTAATTTGTTGCAGTCCTTAAATTCTCCTTACTCACCTGCTTATATACTCTAAGATGTGGTGATATTGCAGCCAAAAGTTTGCACATGTATAAACAAACTATTCATCCTTGCAGTCAATCATTTTTCTCCCCGCTTCTACACCAAAAAAGGCTCATTTTGTTTAGTCAGACTATTTTAGTAAACAGTACTTAGTTCCATTTAAGTCCCTCGTTTTTAAATGTAAATTGACTATCAACAATGTTTTACAATGAGAGTGCTTTCAAATCTGAATTTGAGCAACTAGCAATCAGCATAAACGTGGGAAGACTAAGTAACTTGCTAAATACATCAAATATTTAAGGCGATAAAGGATAAACTACCACAATGTATACAAATATTTATAACAGGCACACAAATATATATATATATATATATATATATATATATATATATATATTTTAAATTTAGAAAGGCGTTTTGTATTGAATTACAACCAACTGACAGAAGCTGATCTACTACAACTTAGAAATGAAAAAGACTGAAGAAAATAAGAAAGATTACCCTGAATCATGAGTGTAGCTTTATTCATATGTACCCAACAAGTAGAACTCTATTTCTTTTCCTTAGCACACTACCACTGAGATTGAGAAACATACCTACCTCACTTATGCTAAAGGCTACCACAGAGATACCATGTGCGCAATGTGGCCGAAAGGTAATTAGAAATAGCTAGTAGAGATTATGCTGCCAAGTTGCTGCTAATACTTAAACACACACCTTGGAAATGGCCAGCATGATAAATAGAGCCCATTTTCTCACAACCTACAAGATGGAATGCTGCAAACAGAAGTGCTCAAAAAGTAACAATTACACTCCAAAGTACATGCATACCCACTAAAACAGGAGGTATTGCACTCCTCTTTCCTAAATCCTACTACATAATCACTTTCTCCAACAACATTCCCTAATTCTCTAATGCAGAAATTCTCATCTCATTACCTAAATTAAGTAAAACCAAAAACATATGCATTGTATTTCTTGATATTCTCCCAGGCAGTAATATACCCATTCTAGAAGATAACCTAGCCTGGATCTCCTGTACAATCAAAATAAAACCATTATATTAAGAGATGTTAGTATTAAATGGTCACAATTCTGCACCAATTTTCCATCCTCTAACATCAACTTATTTAACTTTACTCAATTACATCCCTAGCTAGGTTCAATAAAGGTGCCATCCTAGAGTGGATACTTGTCAGTGACCAAAAATAAAAATTACTCAACAGGTTCTCTCAAATACTCTTGGTGATCATCTCCCTGGCTATGTACCCAGGATATTCCCTTCAAAAGGATCACCACTACAAGCAAATACAGAATTTGACAAACTTTAATCCACAAATAATCACAAACTTATTAAAGCACATGGACTGGAATATCTTGAAAACCATTACCCTAAATGATGCTGTCAACTACTTCAACACCACTTTTCTACAAATTCTTAATTTGCATCCCTTCGGACTAAAATCTAACTATGTCCTCTGGTTAACCAAATCTACAAAACAACTAATGCAAGAGATAAAATTTGGAAACTGTGGCAAAAAAAAAAAACAAAAATCAATCCATCCTTCAGAATTTTAGGCAACTCCGAAATAAAGTTAAAAAACGGGTTACCCAAGAAAAAAAAGAATACTTCTTAAAATTTCAATTCGATAACATGAAAAACCCTAAAACAAATTCTGGACCACCATTACTTCACTTCTAAACCCTGGCTTTAAAAATAATCCTACTCCTTTTACTAATAAAAATCACCTTGACATAGCCAATCTCTTTACCCACTTTATCAACACCGTAGTTAACATCGCATCTAACTTCCCCAACCTAACTCTGATTCAATCTGTACCACTATTGCACCATCTTGTAAATCCCAGCTTACCCACCACTCTTCCTCCTCATCCTATCTCAATTCCATTATTGCTTCTGCCCAACTGTTTTTTTTTACTCTAAAACCCATTCCTACCGCTACCATTTAAAGACTCCACTTCAAACTAAAACCTAGCTTTAACGCAGCAGACGATCTACCCTCTTAATATCTAAAACATGCTGCAGAAGTTACACTTTACCCTATTAGCATACTTATAAAGAGATCCATTCTCAAATCCTATGGCCCAAAACCCCGGAAAATTACTTTTATCCTACCCCTTCACAAAGGTGGCGACCCCACAGATCTCTCCAACTACCACCCTATAGAAATTCTTTCTCAGATTTCCAAAATCCTTGTGAAGTGTATGCAAGCTCAACTTCTTGATTATCTCACTCAATCATAGTCCATCAGCCACATAGCATGGCTTCAGACCAAGTCTGCTAGACTGCTTTGATTTCTTTCATGGATGCAATCAACAAAGCTAGTGACTCTGGTAAATTAGTTTCCTCAGTATTTCTAGATATTTCAAAAGCATTTGATATAGTGTCTCATTCACTTCCTCTTAACTAACTGTCCCAAACTGGGCTGTCACCTTCAACATTCAAATGGTTCACTAGCTGTCTAACTGACAGCAAAAAGTTAGATGGAACTCCTATTCTCCATAACCCTCTCCTCTTCAGCATATTTATCAACAATGTATACTCCACTCAAACTTGGCTATATTATTCATTATGCAGATGATTCACCTATCATCTGTTCAGCCAACTTACTTCCTGGGCTTCAACAGACTATACAACTTGCCTTCACTTCCATAGAAAAATAGGTTTACAAAAATCACCTGTTACTCAACCCAAACAAAACCAATCCAATTATTTTCACCTCTAAGAAAAAACCCTCATCAATAAAGACCATTTCACTATACACTCGCAGAACAAAAGTTACTGAAGTAGCATCCCACACTAAATTACTAGGTATAATTACAGATGAACACCTAAAGTTTGACCTAAATATTCAGCACAATATCAAAAAAAAAATCCCCAAAAACTTGGCATTCTGTATAGACAAAACCACTTCCCAAGTTCCTCCAGTAAAAAAAACCTTGCCATCACATACCTATTACCTTCCCTAAATCTTTGGAGCTCCATTAGTCACTAATTTACTTTCTACCCTACAGTCAAAACTGGAAATGTGTTAAAACAAAGCTACTAGGTTTGCCACCAATGCCTCATATTCCACGCATCATTGTAAAGCGCTACACTCTCAAATGGCTAGAACTACCAAATTATCTTTCCTACATACAGTTTTACTGCTTACAAATTAGTTCTCCTTCAGGAGCACCAAAGCAAAACCACTGTACTTTCTGCACAGTTTATTTACTTCAAAATGCAGGAACTGCAGATCAAAGTACCACACAAACTTGTTCTCCCTTCAGGAACACCAAAGCATTATTCTTATCTGTTGTTGTAAAATAAAGCTTTGGTGTCAGGGAGAACAAGTTTGTGTGGTACCTTGCTCTGCAGTTCCTGCATTTTGAAGTACAAATTAGTAAAAAACCTTCAGAATGTCCTGCTCTCACCACACATTTCAGTAACTATACACCCAAAAGGTCCCTTAGACCTGAAAATCATCATCTACAGCTACATAAACTCAACCTACCTGCAGCCAACGTCTATACTCTTACTTGGTAGCCAAAATATGGAATTATCTTCCTTATCACTTGTATTGTAGCCTTAAACTTCCTTGCATACTTCTCCAAATGGAGATGCAATTGTTCCTCACCAACTTTTAAGTTCTGACCACCTCCACTTCCATAGCTCCTCTCTCATTCCTTCACTTTATCTTCTGTTTGATCTCTCTCTCTCTAGCTGTTAACAATTGTACAAAGTGTATATACTCCTTGCTGTATCAATTTCTACATGCTGAATACCTCTATGAATCTCACGAAAATGTCAAATAATCAAATTTATAATACTCTTGAGTTAACTTGTTTGCTGTTGCAGTTACTTTGTATAATCTTATTTAAATTGTTCATGTTTGTTATATTTCCTTGTCTGTGGAGCTTTTCTCCCCAGGCCTCCACTGAAAATGGGTTCTTAATGGCTCAGTGGTCTATCTTGGTAAATAAATGCAAATAAAATAAAATATATATGGATGCTACAAGAGTGGCTGAAGCTGCTGTAGATGTCCTCCAGCAATCTATTTTGGTTACTTTAAATGGGAAGGACATTGGTGTACAGAAAAACAGGAATAGGCTACAACAAGCAGAAGAACATATACTAGACTCAGAGTGGGAAAGCACTTTTTTTTTCTTTTTGGAGATGGAATGGCAAGGAAGGATACAAGAGCAAAATACGGGACAGAAAAATGTATACATGGATGGAAGGAATGCCAAATAAGCTTAAAACAAAGATTAGTAGACAAAGTAGGGGGGTGACAACAGCGGAATTACAGGCAAGCAAAGGAAGAATACTAGTGATGGGGAGATTTGGACAACAAAGAGAGGAAGGGACAGTGGTGACATATAATGAAGGTTTACACCACGATGGGGAATCGGGAAGGTATAACTTTTCTTGTAACACTTTCTGCTCTAGACCCTGGGACAGGTCAGTCATCACCCTGACTGCCCTTCCCCCACTGGGCAACTCCTGAGGTGGTGAAGGCAAAAGTATGTGACGTGAAGCTGCAGGATGACCCTGTCTCCAAGTGGGCGATGCAAGTTTCATGTTCACTAAGTCCACCAGCACCTTTCCCAACTCCTGTGCCTCAAGCTACAAAACCCTGGCAGTGCCACTGGAGAAAACAGTATCACTCCCCTCTTGTAAGCAACTGCTGGAGGCCACAGGTGCCACCATCAGGTTGCACCCATTATATACAAGAGCCAGCCAGGCTTGGCACAGCAGTGATGCATGCTGCACAAAATATTAACAAATGAACAGCACAAAATAAAATATATTAAAAAAGGAAATCAACAAATGGAGAGAGAGGGAGAGAAGCAAGAAGTTGTCATAGTTACCTACTACCTCTCAGACTAACAGTTTACTACAGGAGCCATACATATGCTACTAAGCTACCACCTCAGTTCTATTTAGGTGTATTACCCAAAATCCCTAGATAGGATAAGCAGACAGGTGGGCAATGCCACTCTTCCCACTGCCAAGACTGGGTGTGGAGAATACAGTTGTGGCATGGGACTATTGGGTGGCAGAAGTCATGGTCATTGTGTATAGTAGTGTCCTGTGGCCCTCTAGCAAAGACTGTACTGTTAACAGCTATATAGCAGTCCTTACAACACAGATATAGCAAGACACAGATGTTTGTGAACAGTGACATATGTTGGAGTGACACATTGATAAAATGCTGCTAATGGACCTACAGACAACACAGGCCCCAACACAACCCTCCCCCAAAATGATAACTCCCCAAACTACAACTCACATCTGGCCTTCCCTGGAACACCCTCCCAAATATGTTCACATTCCCCTCCTTATAGCAAAAACTGTAAACCCTCCCCCACCACCCAAAACACACCTAGAGTTGAAGAGTGTGCACAACTAAGGGATGTCTCAAACACACTGCATGGCAGCCTCAGAGATGCACTGCAGTAGGGCAGAGGTTTGCATTTAACTATGCAAAAAAGTTTGTGTAACCTATGGGTATGTGTGTTGAGCAAGTGGATGTGCAAAGCAGCAAAAATAAATAAATGCATTTAAAAAGTGTGACAAGGATTCACTTATTCACGGTCATAGAATACAGAACATCTGTTAGTCCCAAGCCTAAATACAACTCAGTACTACATAACTCTCTGGGATTCACAAGACAAATTGTAGTGGAAATATGCAAGCTACACCACATTATCAAAATAATTCAACACTTGTACAAGTGGATCATTCACGCACGGATGGTGGGCACAGCTAAAGTAGCAACATTACAGAGTACTAAATAAAACGTCAAAGCATACTTGCACTCCAACTGGACAGCTGTACTAGTCTCCTCTGAAATTGCAGGGTGCTCTCCATGATCTCCACTGAACCACAAAACAAGTTGCACAGCACTCCTTAAGTAAATTGTCCAATAACATGAGAAATAGTTATAAGGCAAAACAAAAGGGGCACAGTTAAGACCTGCATACTTGCAATAAATCCCAGCTTCCCTTTCTCTGACCTCTTCTGCCCACCAGTGTAATAATTCAAGACAGTGCTTCCACACTATCTACAGCGGTGCTATGACTGGTCACCACTGCGGGGCAGGCCATTCATCCAACTTATGCAAGGAGCCCTCAAAGAAGTCCTCAGTCAGGCACTTTTGCTAATATCTATAAAGGAAGAAAGTAATATATGACTTTCTTTAGGGTATCACTTGGGAGCTCTGCCAACTTCAACACATTAGGAAGCCATGGCCACAGTCCTCAGAACTATGGCAGCTCGTGGACAGACCTGTTAATAGTATTGGCACATGACACTCAACATCAGGCAGCTAGTTAGCGTGGCCAGTTATGTGACCATCTGTGATTAGTGAGGAAATACATGGCATTACAGGATGGTGTTCCAGTGTAAACAATGGTACTGACACAGTGTGCAAGAGTCATGGTGCCTAACTGTGATAGCAATTCTGCTCTTCAACACCTCTGCTGGTTACACCAGTGCAATACATCACCCATGTTCTTGCACGGATCATGATCTCACCCATGATTATCAATGCATTTTGCAGGTACTCAAGTAAGTTAAAGCAGTTCAGCAAGCCTCTTAGCCTGGCACTAGTTAATTGCACAAAGATAAATGAGCAATTCTTTGAAAAAGCCTAATCAGCATATGGACCTCACTAGAACCTATGAATTTGGGGGACAAAGGAACCAAATTGATTTTATTTTATTTATTTTACATTTGTTAACCGGGAGAGTCCAACTGGATACATGTCCATTTTCAGTGGAGGCCCAGGGAGAAAAGCTCCAGAGCAGTAAAATCATTAACAAGAGAAAGACATGTTAACCAAAAGGTTCAATAAACAATATAAGCGTACACAATCTTTATACTTCTTATAGAAGTATAGTAAATATAAGACAGTGAGTTAAGCAAAGAGTGTATTTGCCAACATTCACAGGCTACAGTAATAGATACATGTTATAGAGGTGTTTAACAGCAAGTACAGCAGGAAGATAGAGTATATAACTTCATAACTCATTTCTGCACATAAGAGACATGCTATGTCCTTTAGGTTTCTTTACAGTGTTCAGTAATACTATTGTCCCATGCATACATTACAAAAGCAGTAGATAAGCTGTTACTCTAGTTGCTGGAAACAGAGGCAAATTAGTTACTTATCTAGGGGTAGTACAGGAACATAATCTTTGATTCAGGAAGTGTGTTTTGAGTAGTTTTTTGAATTGGGTGGTGGAGTTATGTATTATGTGGGCTGGAAAGAAGTTCCAGATTTTAGAGATGAAGTGGCTATAAACAGATCTACCTGCCTCATTTTTGAAGTCTGTTACCTTAAGGAGGTGTTGGGTACTTGATCTCAAGGATCTGGTAGTGGTGTAAGACTGGAATAGTTGCTGCAGGGCTGGTGTGTTGCCTGGTTGATGTAGTACTTTGTGAGCAAGTGTTAGCTGGCTGACTTGAAGGGTCAAAGGGAGTTCTAGTCAGTTGAGTTTTTTGAGGATTTCACAATGGTGGGTTCTAGAAGGAGATCCTATGGTGAATCTGGCTATTTTATTTTAGCAGCTATCTAGTTTGTTCAACTCAGTTTTTTTGGCTATTAGTAAGCACAGGGGAGGCATAAAGTAAGGTCGATAAGAGTTGGGTCCTGGCTGTGGTAATCTTAGAGTGACTGTTGAGCAACTGTTTTTTGCGATAGAGTAGGCCCATTTTTCTGTGGACTCTTAATGGTCTGGGAGATATGAATGTCAAATTTAAGGCTATTGTCAAGTTTGAGGCCTAGCTGTTTGGCGTGACTAATGGATGTGATGGTGGTGGTGTTATGAGAGGATATTGAAAAGTTAGAGCAAGAGGGCGGAGATCTATGAGGGCTGAAGAGGACTAATTTAGTTTTGGCTGGGTTTAGAATGAGGTTTTGGTTAGTGATCCATGTTTCTGCCAGGGAAAAGCATTCTTTTTTTTTAAATTTTTTATTTGAGAAATTTAATATACAATAAAAGTTAAATGAAATGATCTCTTTTTTAAAAGCACAATGAATTTTACATGAAATAAAAATACAAAAATAAACAATTTATAACTATATACAATATGTTCACCATAGATCTAATGCATTTAAGATATTTTATGAATATGTAAATTATATATACTGTAATATTGAACTACTTTTGTAACAAATCATATATTTTATTCCAACTGTGAAGTGTAGAAGTACTTTTAGAATTTCTATTCCCGATGGTCTGTTTTTCCAAACAAACTTCATTAAGAAGATTTTTAAATTCTTATAATAGAGAGGAATTAGATTTCCAATTTCTAGTAATAATTGGTCTTGCTAAGGCTAGCACAGACCAAATCAAAGGGTAATTAGATACCTTAATACAGGTTGGAACTGGAGTATTAAATAATATCAAAGATTTAGTTAAAGTGAAGTTATCTGTAAAAATTGCTTGCATAAAAGCATTTACACCTTCCCAAAATGTTATTAATTCATTACAATCAAAGAACATGTGGGACCAATCAACATTTAAATGATTACTACACTGCGGTAGCATTGTCGCCTCACAGCAAGAAGTTGTCCCGTTCGATTCTCAGCTAGAGCGTCTTCTGTGTGGAGGCATGTGTGAATGGGCATGCCTTCGTTGAAGGTTGTGCGTCAGGGCTGGTAACTCGGCACAAAAATCCACTACCAAACATTAGCAGACCGGAGTTCCACTGTGGCGACCCCTAACCGGGATAAGCCGAAAGACACCACCACCACCTCCTCCAACAATATATATCTTTTTTTTTTTCAATTTTACTCATAAGAGGAGTAATACAGGATCTATTTAGATATTTCCATGAAAATATTTTCCATCTTAACGAGGAAGTAGTCATACTTGATGATTTCAATATATTGGTTTTATCTTTGAATGTGGGAGAATGACTATTAATGGAAAAGAAAAAGTTCCAGTAACTGTCAGGGTAAACATCTAGGTCAGATTTTACAGCTTTATATATATATATATATATATGCACAAGTTTATGGAGAATTATTCTGAAGAGATAAAAACAAGTAATGTATTAAGTCTGGTATAACTTTCTTAACAGAAAGGGACATTAAATCAATTTTACTTTGTATAAAATTCCTTCCTTCTTGTAGCTCCAACCAAAGAAGGGAATCAAATCTGAATTCAGCATCCAGTAAATTTACTGATTTCAAATCATTTGATACCAAAAGAGCAAGTGTTTCTGTTTAAATGTGCACATTTTATTAGACTCAGAGGTAAAAAAATACCCAATGTGTAGGCTATGGGAAAGAGAAGACATAACCAGTCTTTATATACATTATATTTAAATATGAAATTTCTAAAAGATTTTTAGCAGAAGTGTTAAATAATTACTTTTAAATTTTAGGGAACAGAAGGTGGACAGCTGATCTTTTAAGACACAAATGGAAGGTTTGTTTATAAACACTGAGAATTATTTTTATAGTATCCAACATTAATATTTCAAACAATTTTTTCCATTTAGCTTGATAATCAGTATCAATTGAGAGAAATCACTTTTACTATACATGAGATTGCATAAAATTCTAAATTAGGCAACGCTATGCCTCCATTATCCCAGCTTTTCATATGGTGAGATAAAGCAATTCTAGATTTGGAAACCATAAAAATTTTTGAAATATTGCATTTATTTTTTTATTTATCCAGTAAGGGGGAGGTACAGAGATAGATTGAATAATGTAAAGAATTTTAGGGAGTAAGATCATTTTAATAATAGTTTGTCTCTCATCCATAGAGAAAGGTATTTTATTCCATTTCTTTGTTAACTTGTCTATTATTGTAAGGCAATTATAATTAATTTGTATATCTGTAATATTTTTGGCAATAGGGAAAAGCATTCTTGTTAGGGACAGGAGGTGGTCAAGGGAAATGGCTGCACAGACAATGGTGGTATTATCTGTATATTGGACTATTGAGGCTTTGGGTATGGTGGATGGAAGTTGATAAGTAAATAAGGTGAAGAGTAGAGGACCCAGGATGGAGCCTTGGGGTACCCCCCAGGGAGACAGGCAGTAAGGAGAGAGTGGATTTTGACATTTTACAGCTTGCTGCCTACCATCTAGGTAGCTCTTAAACCAAGAAATACTAGAGAAGCTGAGATTTAGGGTGGTTCATCCGTGGTGGTGGTGCTGCGGTAGCGTTGTCGCCTCACAGAAAGACACTGTCCGGTTCGACTCTCAGCTAGAGCGTCTTCTGCGTGGAGACATGCGTGAATGGGTGTTTCTTCATTGAAGGTTATGCGTCAGGGCTGGCAACTCGGTACGTAAAAATCAACTGCCAATCATTAGCGGACCGGAGTTCCGCTGTGCCGAAAGACACAACAGTGTATGAAGAAGTTTTTCATGGTTGACCATGTCAAAGGCTTTAGATAAGTCTAAGAGTTGCAGATACTAGCAAGTCCATTATTTTTGTGGTTATTGATGGTATTAGTGAATGATGCAAGTGCTGTGGTGATGCTATGGAAGGGTCTGAAACCATGTTGCTGAGTGGACAGTAATTTGTTTTCTAAGAGGTACTTCATCAGTTGCATGCTGACAACCTTCTCTAGAAGTTTTGATAGGGAGATAGTAAAGCTATGGGTCGATAGTTACTAAGTTTTATAGAGGTACCCCTTTTGTACAGTGGTGTAATATGTAATATTTTCCAAAGATGAGGTTCTTTGCACTCTGAGATAGATCTGTTTATTAATACGGAGACAGGGTAGGCTAATGCTTCAGCTGCTAGTTGCAGATATTCGGAAGGCATATTATCGGCGGCTGTAGAGGCTGGCCTAAGCTTAAGGAGTAATATTTGTACGATTTTGGTTGGCAGTGGGTTGAAGGTGAAGATGGGAAAACTGATATTTGTTTTGGGTGAAGAAGGTGTTTTAGATGGGGATGGATTGTTGGGGCTTAGTTGGTTGTTGGCTAGGTTTTGGATAGTTTCTGTGCAGAATCTGTTGAGCTGAGTGGGGATGTTGTCATGGTTGTTCACTATTTTAGGGGTGGGGGGGTGGTTGTTTTTCCTGGTTGCAGTACGGTGTTGACAGCAGCCCAGAACTTTTTTGGGTTTTTAATATATTTATTCTGCATATTTTGGTAGTAGGAGATTTTGTCTACTTTAATAAGTTGTTTGACTGTTACATAACTGGCGGTATGTTTGTCTGTCTATTTGGGATTTGCTTTTATGAAAGTTTGTCCATGCTTTGTTCCTATCTCAGAGTAATGTTTTAGTATTTAAAGTTAGCCAAGGTGCATGTTTAGTTCTGATTCTTGTAGTTCTAGGAGGGGCATGGTGGTTAAGTATGCTAATGAAGGTAGTATTGAAGTATAGTACTGCTTCATCAAAATGGTTATACTGCTTCATCAAAGTCCAAAGTTTTTAGGGGGGGTCCAGTTACATAGTTTTAGGTCATTACTGAATTTGAGTTGGTTGAAGTTTTTTCTATTCCTACATTCCCTGACAGTTTCTCGGATCAGTTGGGGAGTTTTGCTTCTTATTAGAAATGTAGGTAGGTGGTAGCTGAGGGCATCTGGGAGGCACCCAGGGTGAGATACATGTGAAGGATGAGATACTAGCATCCAGTCTAGTATAGATTGATGTTTGGTTCTTTTGTCTGTTCTGGTGGAGGAAGTTATTGGTTGGGTTAGTCCATGTAGGTTGATATGGGAGATAGGGTTTAGACTAGAGCAGTTGTCCCAGTCAATATTAAGGTCGCCTAATAGGATGTTTTCTTGGGGAAGGGTGTTGGTTATCCATTCTAGTAGTTTTTCTGTGGTGGTAATATTGTTCCCTGGGGGGATGTAGCATCCTATAATGTTGATGTGTTTATGTGGGTTAAGTTTCAATTTAGTGAGGATGAGGTCAGGTCAGTGTTATCCAAGTCTAGGTTTGTTAGGTCTCGTTTTTCTAAGATAAGGTGAGTTTTATATAGCATTGCTACTCCTCCACCCCCTTTTCCTACTCTGTCATTTCTAATTATATTGTAGCCTGGTGCTGTGATTTCATTATCTTGAATTAGGGGCTTAAGCCATGTCTCTATCAGAATGACATGTGGATGGTAAAAGGAGATTAAGGCATGGAGGTCATGGACCTTATTTAAGATGCTTCTAATACTCAGATTAATGATGACGAGTGAGTTTGTGGGTCTTTGGAGTAGGGTTGTACTTAGGTCTGGGATTGGTCTATCTGGACTATGTGGGCCTGGGTTGGGGTGTATGTCACCGCAGCATACTAGTTCTGTTTTTCAGGTGTACATCAAGTTTGACTAGTTTGTTGATAGCTTTGTGTAATTAAAAGTGGTGTGGGATTGGCTATTTGATGGGCATAGCTTGTGTCTGTGGTGGTGGATTATTGTGGTATGATAGTTGTATGGGGTTAGTTGTAAATACGGTATGGGGTTTGGAGTATTGGGGGATGTTCCTTTATAAGTAATGAATAGTGTGTAGGTAAGTGGTGTTTGGTAACTGGTAATGGTGGTTAGAAGAGTAAGGGAAGTGATGCAAATGATATAGTAGGAGTTGAGTGTGTGAGGGTTGAGATGGTGATATCATGGTGTATGGGTGAAATACCTAGTGTCAATATTGTTTGGGCAACCCTAAAGTACAATGTACAATAGCCCCGACAAAAGGAAAAAGGGGACTGAACAATACTAAAAACTGCAGTAAAATGAATATAAATAGAAAAATGTGTTAAAGCACAATCCACATTAGATATATGAATATAATTATAAAAAGCAATGTATAATCCAATGTGAGGTATTCATCTATAAATAAAAATTATAACTTATAATTATTCAGATCCTAAATAGACCCAAATAGCTTAGCTTGTTAGCAAAAACAATCGAAAATGCAAATCCTGATTATAAACAATACTGTTTACGTGTCTAATGATAGACAACGAAAAATATAAAATTGTAAATCATGTCCAAAACAAGTCATGGCATAAGCATATTGCTGCAATATATCCAATAAATCTATAGAAAAAAAAATGACAGGAACGGGCTTCATTGCACTATGGAAAACTGCTATAGAGCAACAAAACTAGCATTGCCATTATATTTGTGGAAGGACTTCTGCAAACAACACATGCTTCTGAAAGGTAACTACAGGATAATGTTATTCTATTCACTTGTATTATGAAACAGCAAGTACATTAGTATATCTGGCTATATGCTACTATACAATTTGTTTACATTGTTGGTTTGAGGAACAATGCTGTCATTTTCAAAGGGAGTGTTACCTTGCCAGAGGGTCTACTGCCATGGCAAGGTACATGGAAAGCAAACTATGTTGTAGGGTACATGCCACCTAAGTTAGAGCTATTATTTGTTGATAAGAGTCCAATACACACAAGGCCTAGGAAGGAGTACTCATCATAATGCCTACTAATGACAGCACTGGGAAGTATTTTACTACGTGCTGCTTGCAAGAGATGCTGTTACAGCACTGCTTAGGTTTTGTTTGTAGGACGACAGCTATGTAAAATGCACATTAGTGTGTACCTCTCAAGTGTACAGATTTTCACAGAATGTCCAGATTTTGGCCTCATTTTTGATCCATTTTTCATAAAATTGTGATTTTCTGGCAGATTAGTGATAAATAATTTAAGACTGAAGTTAGAAAATAATGACAGACATTTGAGTTAACTTCATACCCTTCAGAAAATTCATGCTAATAAAAAAGCTGTTCTATCGACTTTTTAAGTTTGTAATAGCAATATTTGTCCCACTATTTAAGGAGTTGTCCAGATTTCTTGCTCTAAGAGGTTGAGAGGTATGGTAGGAGCCATAAGCAGTACATGCCATTATGATGCATGTATTACTTAAGTTGCTGCAACTGTACTACTTACAGGTTCATAGATTAGTACTAGGCTAACTGCCCTTTTAGGCCGGGTCTATATCAGAAGCTCGAATGGTCAAAAGAGCCAACACTCTTTGATCGAGCTTTAAAGACCTAAGGCACTAAACAGCGAAGACTTTTTTTTTTGTGGAGCAGCGATTTTTTTCCCCTGGGGCGGGGGAATCGCTGCTCTGCGTCTTCACTGTTTAGAAGCTCGGTCAAAGAGCATTCGCTCTTTTGACTGTTCAAGCTTCTGATATAACCCCTTTTGGGCCATTGTAAGCATAGCCAGTTACCCCATGTGAAAATCAAACCCTGCACCTTGTGTCTATAAGGTAAATACCTTAACCATTACGCCAGCTTCCTACCCATGTGTCAACAGAGCCAGGCAGGAGTCAAACCTACAGTCTTCTGATCTATAGTCAGACATGTTATCCATTGCACCACTGGCCCATACTACTGGAACAGAATGCACAGTGCAGAGGCATGCATATGATCTACATCCAAGAACCTTTCTAGGCTGTGACTGTGCATAGGCTTTGTCCAGAAATGCTCACCTACTCCCAATCATACCTCTCAATTGCTCATATTTTTGGTCAGTTCAAAATTTGTGGTTTCTGGCAAATCACAGGACTGAAGTCGCTAGATAATGACAGATTGAGTTTTAGACTTCATATCCTTCAGAAAAATGTATACCAACACAAATCCCATTCTAGTAACTTTAAATTTAGAAGAGTAATGCTCAACGTTTGTCCCTATTTTAGGATTTGTCTAGATTTATTGTGTTAAGATGTATGCTCCCAAACCACATGTACCACAGATCTTGAATGAGCATCCAAGATGCTACTAAGATGTTTGCAGGTTGGCAGCTTCATTTGCAAAGGATTTATGTATGTATTAGGCTATAATATGCAAGTGGGCTCACAGAAGAATCTGTGCAGGGGATGTGATGTCTGTAGCCTCTGAACATGCAAGACCATCAGCTTCAAAACTGTGTACCAAGGCATCACAGAGGTCAGGCCTCAAGTGTTATGGTAGTTTTGAAGTGGAACAACCTACTCATAATGACAGAGGATCTGTGTACTGCATAAAGCAATTTAATTCACATCTAGCAGAATGTTCTGCTGTAGACCCGTATCTATCAGAGGGATCATCATCATCATCTATTCCTTTTTTCCTCATTTTCTGCATGGGGTCAGGGTATTATGTCAACTGTCGCCATCTCTGCCAGTTCAATGCCACTCGTCTACCTTCTATGACAGTCGTGCTTGACTGTCACAGGTCTTCTCTCAAACAATCCATTCCTTTTCTGGAAGACCTTATTTTCTCTTGTCTTCTTCCAGTCTCTTTCAAATCTTCACCGGATTGTCTTCTTTTCTGCATATGTGCCCAAAAGACCATAATCTGTACTCTAACCTTCTCTGCAATTGGAGTTGCCTGAGCTTTTGCTCTGATGTACTCACTGTGTGTCTCAGTGTGCATCCTACCACCTGTCTAAGGCACTTCATTCTCCATCACCTTTAGCTTCCTCAACTGCTCTGCCTTTACTGCTCAAGTTTCTATACCATATAGTAGTACTGGTTGCACCACTGGTTTGTACACCTTACATTTTAGTTTCTTTGGCATTTTTCTGTCATGCACTACACTGAACATACTGTGCCAGTTGGCTGCAGCCACTTTGATTTTAGCTTTGACCTCCTCATTCAAACTTCCCTTCTCTTCAGCCACCCCTCTCAGGTACTTGAAGCTGTTAACCTGTTCCACTATTTTCCCTTACATCTCAATTTTCAGCTTCTTCCGATTTTCCCCATTTGCTGCCTTTACAACCGTTTCCTCTGTTCTCAGTTTCATCCTATGTGCCTATGTGCCATCAGTTTTGAATTCCAGTTCCCTGTTCTTTGTTCAGTCAGCCTGTAAATACTACACTGTCTACATACAGCAGCTTTGCCGATCTGTTCCCTCCAACTGGTTTGCTAATGAAGTCCATCACTAGTATGAACAGCAGTGGGCTCAAGGGTGAACCCCGATGCACACCCACTCCCAGTGGAAAGCCCTCTGCGAGACCAATGTCAATGCAAAAATAATAGCATTTCTAACTTCCGACCAATAGCCATTCTTTCCCCAATTTCGAAAGTCCTTGAAAAATGTATCCACCGGCAACTCATGCCCCACCTCCTCACTAACCAACTCCTCACTCCTACTCAACATGGGTTTCGCCCTGGCCACAGTACCATAACTGCTCTCCTTTCTTTCCTAGACATTGTCAACCATGCTCGTGACTCTGGAGAAATTGTCTCAACTGTCCTTCTTGACCTTTCCAAGGCATTCGACACAATATCCCACACACTCCTTCTCAACCACCTTTCTAACCTCTATCTCTCCCCACAATTCCCTTTCTTGGTTCAAAAGCTATCTCTCAGATAGATCCCAAGCGGTGAAATGGAATACAGGTACCTCAAACTTCTTACCTACCCCTACCGGAGTCCCTCAGGGTTCTATTCTCAGACCCCTGCTCTTTAATGTCTTTATCAACGATCTCCACTCTGCAATTCCTCATTCTCAAATTGTGCAATATGCAGATGACTCCACTGTTATCTGCTCAGCCCCTAGCCTTCCCGAGCTCCACGCCAAAACCCAATTGGCCTTCACAACCATAGAAAATTGGATGCTTCAAAACCATCTTTCCCTTAATGCCAATAAATCCCACATCATTCTCTTCTCCCCCTCAAAAGCTCTGCCTCTTGATAAGCCATCTTTCAAAATCTCCAGCCTCTCCCAGTCTCAAATAGACGTTGTTAACAATGCAAAATTACTCGGAGTTACCATTGATGAACACCTGACATTTAATACTCATATTCAGCTAAACATAAAAAAAACCCATCAGAAGCTAGGTATGCTTTACAGAAATGCTAACTTTCTTTCTTTAACCACAAGACAAACACTCGCCACTACCTACCTTCTCCCTTCTCTATTGTATGGTGCTCCCCTTTTAACCAACCTCTCCGCTTCTATCTCCTCAAAACTTGAAAGTTGCTACTACAAAATCGCCAAATTCACCACTAACTCCCCCCATTCGACACACCATTGCATCTGCCTCCATAGTCTCCAATGGCTAGAACTCCCTAATCACCTGGATTACCTCCAACTTACTACTGCACACAAACTAATTTTCAAACCTACTGCTTGCCCTGCCTTATCTAACATCATGCCCTTCTACACTCCTCTCAGCCCCCTAAGATCTAGTCACCAAAACCTTATTTCTGTATACAAACCCAAACGACCTCCTGGCCACCTCCTACTTTCTTATACTATAGCAAAAAAATGGAACTTGCTTCCCTCCCTTCTAAGACTCGCTACAAGCTATGAACAATTCAAATCTCTTCTCCATTCTCACCTCTCCCAAAACTGGAAATGTAATTGTATACTTCCTACCTAGATCTTATTAGATCTCCTTTTCATTTTCCCCCCTCTGACCCTTCTTCAAACTCTCCCCTCAGCTCCCCTTCTTTATTTTTTACTTCTTTATCTCCTCTCTCTCCCCTGCTTAAACTCTTATTTCTTCATTTTATATCTTCTCCTCCCCTCTGCCTACATACATGCCTAGACTTACTAATGTATCTTTTGCCTTTTTCATAAGATGTGCTTTTAGACTCAAACCTATTTCTTCTACTCAATTTCCTTGCTTCTCCTTCACTTCTCCACTGATTTACTTCTCATGCACTCAAGATCTACGTATAATCTATTCTTATGTCTCTCTTCTATGCTAACAATACAGTCGCATAAAAATATTAATTTCTTACGTATACTGCCATAACTACTATGTTTTTGGAAATTGTTAAAGGTGTTTTTGGAAATTGTTAAAGGTGTTTTTGGAAATTGTTAAAGGTGTTATCCTGCTATAACACAGTGTGTTTTGTGTGTAATGTATTATTAATATGGAGCTTTTCTCCCCGGGCCTCCACTGAAAACGGGCTTTCGAGCCCAGTGGACTTCCCCGGTTATCAAACTGGAAATAAATAAATAAAACACTGTTAATACTTGAGTCATTAGGTCCTTGTACACAGCTTGCACTAATTCTACCAATGCTTCTGGGACTTCGAACTACCAAAGGACTGTCCAAAATCAGCTTTCTTGGGACCTTGTCATGTCCTTTCTCCAAGTATGGGAATAGTAGTTGGACTCTCTCCTCATCTCTAGCTTCTTCTGAACATATCTGTCTCTGCAAACATCAAGTTGTGCTGTATCCTGATCTGAATCTGAACTGCTCACCTCCCATCTTACCTTCTATTACTCTGCACATTTTATCAGTCACCCTCTCCATAACTTTCACGCAATGTAACAAGTTTGATACTTCACTACTGCCTGCAGTTGTGTATGTCCTCTGTTTTTATACACTGGCTGTAAAATGCTTACTCTTCAGTTATCTGGGATACACCTCTCTCTTCATACTACGAGTACCCTCAGGAGCATTTCTCCCCTATCTTATCAAACATTTTATCATATCTGCTGTGACCTCATCTGAGCTTGCTGCCTTCCTTGACTTCATTTTCATTGGTGCTATTCCTACTTCTATGGCAGCCTCCACATCTTTGCTCATCATAAACTGTCTGGAGCAGTACAACTACTGTGGGTTTTCTTCATTCAGAAGCTGCTGAAAATACTCCTTCCATTTGCCTTTGATTTCATGTGGGCTGGTCAGCATGTTGTTACTGGCATCCCTTGCAAAGGGTGTCCGACTGCCTTCTTGATCTTTGCTTTGCAAGCTGACAAGAGTTTCTACATCAAATCTAGACAGTCACTTACCAAAATATGGCAGAGTGCCTCTGTTGCCTTGTTCTTTGTTACTGCAGTTCTCTTAGCTTGGTCAGTCTTATTTCCTACATTTTCCTGCAGGTCTTCTTTCTTTTGATAACTTTCTGGACTTCGGCATTCCAACACCAGTTTTTCTAATGTACCTTATTTCCATACTTGGCTCAACCACATACATGTTCTGCAGTCCTCACACGTGCCGTTTTGAGATGTTGCCATCCTTCTTTAAATTCACCTATATCTTCTTCCTCCTGAGGCACTAGAGCCCTGACAGTTTCCTGAACTATTTCCTAAACTTATTTGCTTTCTCTTCAGTCAACTTCCAGGTCTTCAGTCTAATCTCTGTTGATCTTAGATCCTTCTCCAATCACTGCTTGCTGGAGACTATAGCAACCAGTGGTTTATGCTGTAGGCCGACTGTTTCACTGGGGATGACTTTGGAATTGCTGATTCTACCCCTTTGCACTTTCCTTATCAGAGGGATGCCTTCACATATTGTCCAAGATCATGTCTTGTTGACTAAGTCAGTTTCCATGATTCAGCGAACCACATAGCGGTTTATGAAAGTATAAAGGAAGTTAATAATCACTGAAAATCAAAGTCTACGGAGGCCCTGTGTCACCCACACTAAGAGTACCACTATGCCAGTACACACTTGAAATTCTCCAATGACTGCAAGACAGCATTATGGTGGGCTATATGACCAGAAGAAATCCAACATATAGCCATATGTGTGCCCTGCGTCAACCCCAGTGTACACAATGAGTATGTAGGGTATGACTGCAACATATCTAGCACATTTATTTTCACTTGCAGTTTATGCCACAATGTGGGAAGCATGGGAAATGAACATTCTCTCAAACATAAAATAAGATCCTGCTTAAGGCCTCCTTCCCCTTGTCTACATGGTCAGTGTATGCCCAGTAATGACAAATATGACCATGGGCTTTCAGAGTGTCTGCTGGGATGTGACAGTTAACATCTGTGGCTGTCTGCTGCCCAAATAAAACATATGATCAAGTCAGAAGACAGGTCAAAGACATGAACAGTGCTGCAAAATCTTGGACTGCCCGCCTGGCACAGTAGTGGTAGGCCACAGGATGAAGGTCTGCCAACTGAGCCATCTTTGACAGAGACTGAGGAGATCCTGACATTTCTGCAGGATGGACAGACAGTTCAGACTGCTTCAGTGGAGGGAAAGAGACAACCAGAGTTACGCAGTGCACCACATCTGACGATGATGCACCAAGTGGGCAAGTTTGAACATGGCTTAGTATCGACTAAAGAATTTCATGTTGAGTTGATACCACTACAACCATGAGTTTTAACTTTTACAGGACCATCAAGAGCTCAGCTACACAGACTGCATACCCAAGATATGTTAATTTCCAGTTTTTATATACCAGTGTATTAGCAGTACCATACTAACTGGGCTACATCTGTGAAGGGTTCTTAGTATGCATAATGTCTTGCTTTCACAGGTGTTGCGTTACCAGGGATTTCTATGGTGGATATAGGGCCTGCCTGCAGTCAAAGAACAGTCTGGCTCTGGTGAAGATGACAGCCACATCCTGGCATGGTCAGGGGTCACAGTATCAGTGTCAAGACTAAGGCAGTGTGATAGTCACATCCCCATCCAGTTTCATGGAAGCAACTTCTGTGCCTGTGCAACCCACCACCAAATTAAGGATGACACCGCAATCAGGAAAATGCAAGCACACCTGTCCAGGAAATGGTGCTATCCACAGTTGCCCACTCACCCTGGTTTCCTGCAATTTCCTTAGAACATGAAGTTGACATCAGGGAATGACATGCCAGTGACTATGAACACCGTGGGTAACATGCACCTTTCGGAGCTGAGCATGCCTACGAATGCTACCTAGCAGGACCATAACACAGCAGTATTCAGACACCCCTATAGATATTCTTGAGCTGGCTGGAATAGTACGTGGATTACATGATGGAAAAAAGGAGTGCGTGGACTGCATGGACAGCATATACTCACTCTCACAGACTTATGTCAGCTGATGCACTTCCCATGGCTAGTCAACCTCCACGTGTAGTGGGAGTCTTCCCATGTAAAGGGGGAGGCACGGTCTAAAACCCATAATGCTATAATTTCAACAACATCCACTGTTGATACTAGTGCACCGTCAGATACATCCAGTCAGTGAAGGTGTGCCTTAAGCAGGCCCAACCAACTTACCAAGGTCCAGGATTCATGGCAGGATAGTGTTACAGATTCTGTGGTATGGTCTACAGTTTCTAATTGATGGCATTAGCTAGGGTTTCAGGGTAAATCAGTCATCACCAACAAGATTTCTATAGGGATAATCACTGTGCACAAACTGCTGGTATAAGCCACATGTGCCATATGCGGGAGTCATGGACACTGCCTGTGCGGCCTGCAGACTTGCACTATATTATACTCTGTGCATTACAGACCAGCTGGTAGTCGACAAGGAGTGCAAGTAATTCCAGCTGATGTACCAGTGTCCCTGCTCCTGAGCTGGGGCCTTTATTGCAATGTGGGTGCAGTGTATAGCCCTCAGTACCTTGTAGAAATAGGTTATGATATAAAATGCCTGCATGGTGTCACCTCTCTCTTCTGTGGCACAGGGAATGCACATACACTTCCCAGCATGCTGTAGACTTAGTGAAGCATCCCTGATGGAAGATGTTTGGGATACACCCACTGTGTCCCCTTTGGATGCCGAAAGGTTCCTGTAGCTAATATTCTCAAAAAGTACAGCTGGGTAAAATCTTACTATAACAACAGATGTCCTTTTCACTGTTGCAGTACTCTTTACCTCTGGGATCCCCTGCCAGGGATAGTCCAATGTCTGCCCAGTATACCAAAACCTTTGTCATCTTGGGAGCATTGTACATCAGCCATACACTCCCCATGTTAGTGTAGGACATAAAGATGACTTACATATGCTCCCAAGTCATAAATGAGGTGCCACATGGAGAACTAGGACCCCCAGTATAGAGGAGGACATGTACATCCAGAAAAAGGAAGGAATGGATTGAAAAGGAAACCCCTTGGCCAGTAGCAAAATACCACCCATGTAAAAGAAAAGGGGGCAGGAGGGAGGGACTGAATACTGCAACTGTGAAGAGAAGGTCATCTACTGTTACGGTAAGATTTTAAACTGTAGTATGCCCTTCCAAATCACTGTTGCAGTATTCATTACCTCTGGGAGGGTACAAAAGCTACAGTGAAGGCAGGGAGCAGGAAGGCAAGGTGCAGCCCTCCACAAACCCATGCAGGATGACCTTAGCAAAACCTGCCCTGGGTCTGGAAATGACATCAATTTGAAATGTTTTATAAATGCGTGAACCGAGATATCTTGTCTCTATGAAAAAACAAAAAAAAAGGAGGGACTGCCACTAACACCTTTATTTCAGAAACCCTTCTAGCTGAGGTTAAAGCAACTAATACAACACAGTCTTCCAGGTCCAATGTTGCAAAGAAGATGCAGGCTGAAAAAGGAGCCTCGGTCAGCTTTTCCCAAACAAAATTAAGATCCCAATAAGGAAGAATATGATTTTTCAGGAGTCTAAAATGAAGGATGCGTTTAAGAAACTGCTTGACCTCAAACCTACAAGCTAAAATATGATTAAGTGGCAGGCAGGCAGAAATGGCTTACAAGGCAGCTTTCACTGAAGTGTAAACCAAGTCAGCATGCAGAAGTTCACACATACAAGAAAGAACCAAAGGAACATTCCCACTGAAAAGGGGTACTAGTGATGCGCAAGACCAACAGAAAACCTCTTCCATTTGAACATGTACAATTTTCTGGTAGTGGGTTTCCCAGTCTCCTGCAGAACCCTAAGCACATCCTCAGATAAATGTTGTCAGAAAGGAATCAAAACCCTCTTACCCAAAGTGGCAACTGAAGAGCGGACAGATGAAGGTGACAGAGTTCTTTGTCCTGTGTGATAAGATCCATGCAGTGAGGTAACTTGTCATGACTGTCCCTTGCCAGATGGAATAAGAGGGGGAACTAGTGCCATGTGGGCCAAAAGGGAGTGGCCAGCAAGACGACTGGAGCCTCCTTTTCAATTCTTTGAAGGCCCGTTGGAAGAAGGGAAGGAAAAGCATGCAGGACCACTCCCTTCCATGAGAAAGACAAGGCATCCACCTTCCAAGCCTAAGGACTTGGGACTCTAGAACAGAACAGGAGGAAGCTGCATGTTCAGAGGGGAGGTAAAGATATGAACTTGAGGAATACCCCACTGATGAACTACGTCCAGAAACACATCACTGTGCAGTATCCACTTGTGAGGCTGTGTTCTGGACCTGCTGAGAAGAATCTGCCAAGACTGTGCTCTGAGGGCATACAAACTGCCTGTAAGGTGACTTGCAAGTTCAGGGCTACATCCCATGCTTAAAGGGCTAACCTGCAAAGAAGGTAAGACTCGGTGCCTCCCACCACCCATGTTTGATGTACCACATGACTGTGGTGTCTGTAAGAACCTTCAAGGGACCCAGGAACAAGAGTGCATGGAAAGCTTGAAGGGTCAAAATGAAAGCCTGCATTTCCTTGATGTGATGTGATCCATCCTCTGCTGAGGTTGCCCAATATCTTGCAACTTCAGGGTGCCTGAAATGGCTCCACACCCCAGCTCTGATGCATTTGTGAAGTGTTCCTGAGAAGGCTGGGAGGGTGAAAAGTAACACCCAGATTAGCAGATAGCTGCTGAATCCAACAATGAAATTCCAGGGTGAGTCAAGGGAGTGGAGGAATGAGAGGGCCCAGTGGTAGAGGTGTTAAAGCCACACTGATTGTAGGTACCACTGAAACTTCCTCATATGCAGCCTGGCCCAATGAAGCATGGGGAAAGAGGAGGTTATAAACCTGAGAGCTCTGAGAAACTCTGGCCGGAAGAGAAGACAGGGGAAGCAGGGAGAGAAATGACTTGTGAGGGACAAATTCTTGCAGGCAGGAAGAGATGCCAGCATATGAACAGTCTGGAACCTGCAGGCTAGAAAACATGATTCCTTGATGAAGTCAACATTGACTTCTGAAGTTTGATTTTGAACCCTAGGCTGTGCAACAGAATATCGGAGTAAAATGAAGATCCTCTTCTAGTTTGGAATGAGGATGGAGTCTGAAGCAAGAGGTCATCCAGATAAGGAAATATCAGAGTGCCCTAAAGCCTGCAAAAGGAGACTAAGGGGCTAGATATTTGAACACCCTCAGGGATGTTGAAAGCCCCAAACAGAAAGGCAGAGAACTACAATGATAGGAAGAAAGAGAAATACAAATATTTCCCAAATAGAGAGTGGATACAAATTTGCAGGCAAGTGTCTTTCCGATCCAAGGAAAATCAAAAAATCTTGGGGTAGCAAGAGAGAAAACAGTCTGAAGAGACAGCATTTGAAGCCACTATGAGAACATAAGTTAGAAAGGAAAGATCCAAGACAGGTTCCAAGATCCTTCCTTTCGTAGAACCAGAAATATCCTGGAATAAAACCCCAAACCCCTCTCTGCCTGTGGAACTGGTTGAATAGTACATTGATCCAACAGACCTTGCAACACCCCTGGAAAATGAGGAAGCTGCTCTGTAGCAAGCTGAGGAAATCCAGAAAAGGGCCTTTTAGGCCATGAAGTAGGCCTGCTTGATGGAGATAACTCAGGCATCCATCCATAGTGCGCAGCCACCAAACTGGCAGAGAAAGAGAAAGCCTGAGGGAAGAGGGAACTTGGCCAAGAGGAAGGTAAGGTGGACAGTCAGATGGCTGCAGACTTGCCAGGAAAGGGCTGCTTCAAGGGTCTGGGCAACTGTGTAGGCTTATCAGAAAAACACACCTAAAAGCCTTATTACCTTACGCACAAAAGCAGTCTTACTAGGATAGTTCCTCTGAAACCTGGAAATAGGCGAGACAAACATCTGTTTTAAATCTTTCATGACCTTATCCTGATCCTGTCAAGTCTTTAAAAGATCGGCCACAGCAGCGCCAAACAAATTCCATAAGTTTTGCTTTGCTATTATCTGGTAAGACATGAAGACAAAGCCAGGAATAGCGCCTCATCACAGAACCTGGGGCAGCAGCCCTAGAAGATGCATCTACTGCATCATAGCTGCATTTAAGAGTGATAAGCAACCTGAGAAATGGAACTGATCAAAGAAAAAGTTGAGGCTTTACCCTCAGAATCAACCCATTTGAGAAAGAAGAGAAATAATGTACCTAGTCATATGGGCCCGGTAATTGAAGATCCTGAAGGCTAAGACAGCAGAAGTGTATACCTTTTTACCAATCCTCTTCGAGGCTTTACTGTCCTTATCCAACGGAAGGAGCTTGAAAGAAGGCAACAGCCTAGAAGGCTTATCTGTAGAAACTGAAATAACTGCAGGATTCAAGGAAGGGCATTTATACAGGAACTTACAAGCATCTGGCACCTTATATAACCTATCAGGTTTCTTTGGAGCTGGAGGCTGAGAATCTGGTGTCAGAGAAGTTGCAGAAATGGTATCCAAACAGAGCAGCCAATACAGGAGGGACAGATGAAGGTTTGGGAGAGTCCATTTGTAACAACTCAATACGTCGTCTGGGCATCAAACTTGGGAGTAATCCCATATGAAATGCTCCATCATGCACAGGACCATGTCAAAGAAAAGTTCTTCCAAAGGAGAATTAGGAGTGACAGACTCCTCCTTGGACCCATAATTTATAAGTGAATACATCTGGGAGGAACAGGTCAAGGAGTCAGCCTGACAAACAGAATCCCTGTCGATTAGGAGTAGAGGACCAAGGATGAGCAGGAACTGAAACCCCCTGATGAGGTTTTAATGCCATCAAGGCATTGAACAAGCCTTGACTTAAGCCTGCCATTCCCTCAGCAGATACCCAGGAGTAAACACCAGATACTTGGTCTTTACCTTTTCTTCATAGGGACATCTGTTTGACAAAACACAGAGTTCAGACCCCTGCATGGATTCAATTGAGGTACCTGGCACCTGAACAAAGATCAGAGGAATCCTCCAAGGCCCCTCAGAAATAATCAGCTGTGGTAACCTCTCATCATCTGCAGCAGATGTTTGCAAGACCTCTGAGAATGTGCAAGAAGCAGGCTCAGTGACAGCCTCTGAGAAAGTCACTGCAAAGGAAAATGAAGTTAATACTGGACTGTCGTTTGGGTTGTCACTCACCTCAAGATCAAGAGAGACATCTGGTGGAGGCTGGACAACAACAGACGTGGGCCTAGTTTTCCTGGCCTCCTCCTTTAGCAGCAGTTGTACCTTGGGGCAAGCAGATTCTGTCATAATATGCTTGACTAAAAGCTTGAGAAATTGGTTCTTAAGGTAAATGAAAAGTGAAGAAAGGTGACTGTGCAAGTGGAACACTGCGTGTGGTCATAGGACACACCTACGCAAAACAGGCACTTATCATGGTGGTATTTATGGGGAATCTGCCTCTCACTATGGCACCTCCCTTTCTTTAGGGCTTGTAACCCAGTAAACAATATCATCAGGAAAAGAAAAAAGAAACCCAACATGGTACTTATCTGAGAAAAAAATAAGTTTGATAACATCAGCAAAGTGAAAGGTATGCAGACCAATGTATGACAAATGTGTTCGGACTGACAGCAATGAAGTTCTGACATGGAAGTATACATGCACCACTTGTATGCCCTATACTGACATGGGTAGTGTAGAGCTGATGTAGGACACTCTTAAGGTAATAAAGGATTTGGTATACTGTCCAGATGTTGGGCTATCCTTGAAGGAGACCCATAGATAAGGAATAATGCAATAGTTATATGGAAGGACAACAACACATACTTTTACTGCACACAACCCTATACGTGCATATGAGGGAGATGCATCTCAACTACCTTCTGTATGGTGCCTCGATCCAAATGGTAGCTGTTACAATTTCTGTGTCATGGAGGACACAGTATGTTGGATGGATGACTCTGCACTCTGTGGAAGATTACATGCAGCACTGTGACTCTGGTACAGAAAAGGACAATGATTTGCAACAAATGCCTTTATTTCGCAGAGAAATAAATGAGAGCAGTGATACTTTTAAAGCTGTAGTAATTAAATACATGATAACCACAAACATAAATACTGATAAGTACAGGTTCTGTTAAGAGGACTGTTTGCAATGCAAAATTTGCAATTGTTGTGATAGCATTTCCTTAATTATGATTGAACTACATGCATTTCTGGAATGTATGAAAGATATTATATATATCTGTACACTCTCTGTGACAATGTAGTAGTGCTACACGTCATACATTTGTAATACGCCACTGCTATAACCCTCACTACAGAAGTGACTTTTATTTACTAACTACTTTTTCTTGCTGTAGCTATGAACCCTTAATAAAGGGGTTCATTTTTATGATGAAATATCTGTTTTGATGTTTCTATTATTGATGCTAAACCATTCTTACAGGATTAAGAGAGACAAACTTTTCTAACTGCATCCTGTACCTGAGAAGATAGGCGAGATCTCATCTGGGACTGCATAAATAAGACAAAAAAAAGCAGTGTTCACATCCTCTTACCTATACACATTGACAGTATGGCAGCTACCTCATATGCATTTTAGTGCTCAGTTCAGGTAACTCCCAAGATACTGCTGTGGTCAACAGCACTAGAGATTGTGTCTCTATGCAGAATACACAGATCGCTGAATCACCTCTCCATATTGTTTACCCTCATTTTCATAAGCAATTGGCCTCATTTTAATACTGCTGATACTTTCCATCTCATTACTGTACATTATGCAACGATAGCCATTTCCTGGCTTTTTGTAATCATGCAAGTATCTCTCTCTCAATCACTCCTGCCCTGTGTGTGGTCATTCTACAGCCAACATTGGCTAACAACACAAATTGCTTCATTAAAATATCTTGCTTACTGAAGTGCTTGTATTCCTGATAATATAGTTTTAAAAAAGGATTTCTCTCCTTTAAAACACATTTACTGGGTGGGGATGGGGGATGCTAATCGACAGAATGTGTTCTCATAGTTAGAGAATAAAAAATTCATCAAGTCCTGTTTACTATCGAGAGCTGGACAGCAGCTATACCTTATAAGTTTAAAATTTAGCAGACTGAGGAGCAATGACCACTGGTGTCAATAATCGTAATTTAGCTTAGGCAGTTGTGCCAATTTAATGCAGCAAAGCAGTATGATGTACTGAATTTAATGCTACAATGGGTACAGCACATTCCAGACAAAGGAGGAAGACATTTGTAGTTACAGTGTTTATTTCGGCAATCAGTTTACACATATACTGCTTCGGTTGATGAAGCTTACAACACAATGTTTGGGTTTATGGTAATAGGCAGTTGCCATGAAACTCTTAATACACTCTGCAAAATTGTGACTTACATACAGTAGAATAACAATGTGTAACACCTGAATGACTTGTATGTAAAACATGCATCAGAAATGAGTAGCTTAATACAATTTCCTTAATATTATGCCTGTTCCTTCACATTCGGGGATACTGCAAATTAATGAATTATCTAGGCAGATTAAATTTTCAAATGACGGCACTTAACATATAACTGATGTGATATTATTCCACATATTACTGAAGTACCCTTACTTCAAACACAAAGCAAACTGTGAAGTGGTAATTGCTATTACTCTACGTTGCAAGCCGTAATCAAACCTATACTTGGTAGTCTTTAAATGCATTATTGAGCCAATCAGTGCTGGACGTAACCTAGATATACATTCCTAAAGTAAAGAGCATTCTGAAATAAATTGTCTTTAAAGGATAAACTAGCCCCAGCTCTGTGGCATACAGGGATCGAGCACTGATTGTGATCCAAATTATACCTTGCTCTATTACCGGCCTGGTTACTGAAGGAGGTTGTTATGGTGGGGTGGAAAAAGAGGCATTTCAATAGCTCAGCCAATCGGAGGGGGGGGACTTATGTCTTATTAAAATGCACTCACAGTGAGGAGGGGATGCCATGATCACAAATGTTATTAAGAATTTTGGCGTTACAGGGCAGGACTGCAACTGGCCGACATTACATGTTCTGGATGCCTATAACATTAACAACTCTGCCTAGTTAGGGCATTCCAAAAAAAAAATCTGCATATAGGACAGCACATAGGATGCTTGACACTTGGTTATGCGTTTCCCAATCCCTAACCTAACTATGGCCAGCAGAGGATATACATGTTAAAGGTAATCTGAGCAGAAAGAAGCAGATGGCCAGTTGAAAGGTATACTGGGGGCCAAGAAAGGACACCAAGCATAAATCCAATAAAAATACAGAAAAAAGCTTTACTGTTAAAGCTCACCTGAACTCTGCCACAATTTGCTGTGAGGGAAAGGTTAGCTTGCTTTTGCTTTATTGTATTTTGTATTACTTTACTGCCTTCTTCTATTTTGCATAATGTGATTTTTCTTTATATTGCGTTTTACTTGCATTCTGTTTTAACTGCATATTAAAACTAGGAAAGCGGCCACAGCTCTCTCAATTTTCCCGCCCTCCCACTGTGGTGCTGTTGGGATCTTAAACACAACTGTCTTTCTAGTTGCCTGCCCCTTAATGTTAATTTGACCACATAACTCCTTCCCTCTTCCCCTTTCACAGGCTGTTGTGAGCAAGCAGAAAATCATTTTGTGAAGTCAATCTTCAACTATTTAAATGTATTGGCCATCCCACTGTATTACATGGAACCAGAATACAAACTTGCCCACCCCCTTTCAATCTATCTTGCTCTTTTAAAATTAGTGGCTCTCCACTTAGACAGCTAAAGCTTAAGTTACCCCCCCCCTTTTCATACATAACTGCTTAGTGCACTGCAGTGCTAAAGATATTAACCCATTTTTTTTATCTTACCTTTAAACATTTATTGCAAGACCACCAGTTATTGCAGAGCCCACATTCTGCCGCTCAGTAGTGATTTTGGGATTAGTGCTTCTGTTTCCTCCTTGGGAGAGACGGAGAACAAGGACATTATTTCCTGGAGAGTGCTGATCACCAGAAAGCCTAATAACTGCTTCATAGGTGACAGCTTGAAATTTGTGTTTATATTCTACTCCTGGTGAGAGAAGGAGCAGAGTGCATTGATTCCTGACCATTTCTGGTTGGGCAGCGAGTGTCTGTGCTTGACATTCCTGACTGGTTGGTATCTACCAGGAAAAGGCTACAAAACAAGCCTACAAGACCCTTGTATCATCTGGTAAAAGACTGTGGCTCACCAAAACAGTCTGTGGGCTGCTTCTCATTTTGGGATTAGTGCTAATGTTCTACTTCTGCTGAGAGAAGAAGCAAAGGAGCATTTTATCCTGGCAGAGTGAAGCTGCGGTGAGACCAGCACTAGTAGTAGCCAGGTAGTAGGCATTCACGCGACTCCCCTCTTTTCATCAGTCTTGACAAGCTAATTCTTTGTTTTCAGTAAGTACTGCTTGATCTCTTTCTAACTTAAGAATATCGGCCTAAATACTTCATCTTTAAATTTACAGGGTCTATATATTAGTTTCCCCTCAAATGTTTGGCAGTGCCCTGTACAGACACTGACACCTTGAGTGACATTTTTCCTATAAAAGCACGACTGAAATTTCACCAATACCTAGTTGCACACAGGACTAGTTTGCAGTGACAAGCACCATCCTCAGAGTTACAAACCAGATGCTCCTGACATTGCTTTATGTTCTCACTCCAACTGTCTAATCAATAAAAGAGGGTCTTTTTTCCAAGGATATGAACTTTCCCACTATCTCAGTTACCAGCTTGGTGAATATGGGCATCCGGAGGCAATGTAGAAATTGCCTCATGTTTACGGACAACCAGTTAATTCTCAAACAGATATGGTATGTGAGAGATGTATTTACACAATGTCACTGGAGGCAAAGCTCCCACATAAATGTATTCCTAATGTCAGTAAGATTGTCAGTAGTACACACACTGCACCCACCACACACAATTCAAAGCTGACATACAGACCCACATATGCTGCTTCTTCTTTTGGCTTTTCCCGGTTAGGGGTCACCACAGCGGATCACCTGTCCGTTCATGACTGACAGTGGAGTTTTACAGTGTCGAGTTGCCAGCCCGGCGCCCAACCTTCCACAGAAGGCACACATGCACGCACTCACACCTAAGGCCAATTTAGTGTTTACAATCCAGCTACAGCATGTCTTTGGGATGTGAGAGGAAAACTCCACACAGAAGGCAACCCAGCTGAGGCTCGAACCAGAGAACCTCTTGCTGTGAGGCAGCAATGCTAACTACTGCAGCACCGTGGCTGCCCACAGACCCACACATATGCTGAGGCACTTAAAAGTAACCTTTCTAAACCCCAAAGACCTCCTAGATGAAGTACACATAACAAATAGCCTCAGCAGCCCCAAATGCACTTTTTCAACACACACAAAGCCACATCTCATGGAGCGCCTACTTCTAAGCCCATAAGGCAAGCCACCACACAATCCAACATTTGGGTCACTGGAGACTCCACTGTGAGACACACTGGTGTCCCTCTCACCAGGCTAAGGAGAAAGTCACAGTCAGTTGCTTATCAGTGGCTAGGATCCACCACATTATGCAAGCACTCAAGCCACTGGACAAATGCCAGTATGACGGTCACAGTCTATGTGGGTGTAAATGACCTGAGATGTACCTCACTAGACTATATTAAGAGACATAATGGAGTTCTCAGAATATGTGTCTCAGGCTGGTAAGAGCCTAGCATGGAGCAGCATTCTACCTTTTCCAAGGATGATGCCACAATACAAACAAAAGATGACTGACTAATAATTGGTTTAGTTTCTGGGGTCATTCTAAGGGGGTGCAATATTTTTCAGCATTGAAGGAGATAGTGAACAGACCACACTACTTTACCAGGGATGATCTGCAACTCTCCCCTCCAGGCTTCTGAGTATCAGCTACAACACTGTCTTCATCCATAGTTTCTTTTAGGCAATGCCAAACTGAAAGTACTTCTGACATAGCAAAACAAAACCAAGAAAATCTAAAGGTATTACTGCACAGTGCTAGGGGTCTAAAGAAAAACACTCCACTCCCTAGAAGCTCTCTTCGTCCTAGAGAATGTAGGATGCCTGTGCAGTCACGGAGTGCATACAGACAGTGCAAAGTTATAACACCTTCCAGTCCTTTAGACCAAAGGTGGACATGTTTCGATTTACATAAAAAATATACCTCAAGGCTGGTCAGAAAAGACAATGCACTTGAGCTGCTCTATGTTCAAATCACATAGGCAAAATCCAATACCACTTCCTTGCAAACTATAGGTCTCCCTCTATGACCCAGGAAACCCATACCATGTATTTAAACTTATTGGAAATACTCACCATCCAACCCAATACCCTATTCATGGGCAACTTTAATTACCCTACTATTAACTGGGAATCCGATGCGACATAACGTATAGGCACAGAAATTCCTGGATTTTGTAAACAAAAACTCCCTGGAACAGAATGCCAATACTCCAACCAGGGGTGCAACCATACTGGATCTGGTCCTCACCAATATGGGAGAGTACTGCACACGCCCTACTGTAATATCTTCCCTGGTAAGGTCAGACCACAAAATGGTCTTAAGTAAAACTAAAAGCTGGACCCTCCAGCTAAACCTGGAATATTAAGGAACTACTCCAAGGCTAACTTCCTGCTATTAAGTGATAAACTGGCAAAATTTAAAGCCCCCATAAACCATAAGAACACTGCTGCCTATGCAGAACTGTTCACAGAAACCCTATATAGGCATGTTAGTAGCTGCATACAGGCAGCTGTACACTCACCAGGAAGTAGTATAGAACTAACTCAGAAAACAAATCACCTTGGTGAAATCACAAAATCAATAGGCTGTATAACAGAAGGGTGAAAATCATGGCAAAAATTAGGAGGTGTAGCACCCAGCAGGATAAAAGTATCCTCAAATTACACAAAACTCAGAGAACAAAAAGTTAAATTTGGCCTCCCAGGCCAAGGACCACCGCAAGGCATTCTTTAGCCATTTCCACAACCTCAAACGCAATACACAATTGTGTGCAAAAGCTCATTGTAAATGCAGCCACCTATACTGAGCCAGAAGACATAGCAAACCTACTGGCCAATAAATTCAGCTCCAACTTTACCCCTCTCTCCCCATCAAACTTCCCTCGGGATATACCATCAATACAACTTCCCCTGTTATTACTAGGGAACACGTCCTTAATGCTCTCTCTAAAGCCAAGAACATTGCATCAATGGGCCTAGACAACATCCCAGGATGCCTTTTAAAAAGCATGAAACATGACTCATCAGGCCCTCTGGAATTGCTATTTAACTGTAGCCTCCAAACTGGCTTCATGCCTCATGGATGGGGAACAGCAACAATCATCCCTCTACACAAAGGTGGGCCATCTACAGACCCTGGAAACTACAGACCCATACGTCTCATTAGTCTTAAATGTAAAGTCGAGGGAAGAATTATCATGGAAATTATCAATAGTGATAGTAAACCTCCAGACACTCGATCCAACCCAGTTTGGTTTCGTCAAGGACAGGTCATGCCTACTGAACCTGGATGACTTCTTTTGGAAGGTCACCAAAGCAATGGATTAGGGCAAAATGGTTCACACTGCCTACCTTGACTTGACCAAAGCATCTGACACAATACCACATGCGTGCATTGTTGACAAACTCAAGAGGTTAGATGCAAACCCATATGACAACCAGTGGATAGCCAACTGGCTCACAGATAGGACCCAAGAAGTTAGAATTGGGGAAGCCACCTCTACAAAGAGGCCAGTCACAAACGGAGTCCCTCAGGGATCAGTCCTTTGACTGCTCCTTTTTGGCATTTACTTCTCTGAAGTCAAGGCCACTGTCAATGGTTTCTGGCTGACTAAATTTGCAGATGATTGCAAATTAGAAGCAGTCATTGAATCCCGCACTGACAAATGTTCTCCAGGAGGGGCTGACACAAACAATTGGTGTCAGAGCCATGGACTTAAACCAAAGGTCAAGAAATGCATACTAGTATCCTTCTATAAATCATCCATCCGTGGTAACCATTATATTGACAACATACCCCTTAGAGGTGACCCAGCAGACAAGGACTTGGAGACACAGACAGTAATCTAGCCTTTGACCACCATGTGTCTACAGTAGTAAGGAAACCATTCTACATTATGCAACTTATAAACAAAGGTATGGCATCTAGATGCAAGGAAGTCATTGTTCCACTGTATTTGGCATTCATCACATCTATCGTTAAGTAAAATGCCCCCATTGGTATGCAGCTAATCAGGCATATCCAATAACTGGAACATCCACAAAGATTCCGCACAAAAAAAATACAGGGTGTAAGTAAAATGTCCTATGCAGACCGCCTCAAGGCCCTATCCCCCTGTATTTTTTTTGTCTCCTGCAGGCTTTTGAGGGGAGATCTATGGGTGGCATACAGGGCATTATCAAACCCCACTCTGATGGGCCTCCTGCATATCCACAAAACAAAAGCCACCAGAATTACCCATTCTAAATACTTAAACCTTGCCTAGGATATAAATAGGACCTGCTGGACAGACAGGTATGTATCCCAGAGACTACCCCTGTCTCTGGAACAGGCTCCCCACCCAAATTAAGCACAGTTCCTCCTTAACTCAATTCAAGTGCAACTTGGACAATTGGATGAGGAACAGAAAATTCATCCCTGGTTTGGCACCTATGTCTCTAATGGACACAGGTAACCAGTAAATGGTTCATTGCCCAGGCCCATGCTTACACTTATCAAGGGTATCAGAACTTGTCAGATATTTGGGATGCATGGCTAGGCTTAAAAAGGCCCTTGTGGCCGTTAGCCTAGTAAACACCTATGAACCTGTAACATAAACAGAAGGAGCATATTATAAACAGTGCAATTTCACAAAAGGTATCACATGTACAAGTGCAAAAATATTCACATCCAAATATCCAAAGTTAAAGAGTTCAAACATCCTTTGACAACAATTTCAACAAGCTCCTGCCAAGGCCAAGAGGGCCATATAAAATACTGAAGAGTCAAAAAATGTTCTCAAATGCTGAGGCCTGCATTCAATACATGGTTACTTTATTAGTTACATATTTCCTTAAATGTTTACTCCTCACACAGTAATGCCGTTCTTAAATCTTTAACATAGTAGTTTGACCAACATCTTTCAGTAGTCTTATTACCTTACCTCTTGAAAAAAGAAAAGCAAAAATCCCTAGAATAAAAGAGAAATGGAGTGGAAACAGCCAAAACAGTTAGCTGCAAGTGAAGGAATGCATCCCTGCAGTTAAGCATGCAACCCAGCAGGGCATGGACAGAACCACCATCGATGAAGACAATTTCTCACTATTACAACTCTGTCTGGATGTTTCAGCTGTAAATCCTTTCTCCTTCCCACCACCCAAACAAATTACACTCATCAGATCACAAAATGCTACCAAAGCACTACTGAAAATAAAGCTAGCCTGCAACACCGATGTACAGATACGTTCCCACATCACATCCAATGCAATTCACAAACTATTAACGTGGGCACTGCAAGCAGAGGTACAAAGTAGCTGTAAAAATGAAGTGCAAGGCAGGATTTACAACACGCAAAACCAAACACAGAGGTACAAAGCGCCTCAGCTGTGATTAAAGGTATGTATCAAAACACACAAAAATCATTCCAAATGACCCTGAACAATGACAGTTAATTTATATAATCTGATCTTCACAAATTAAAAAAAAGCCCATAATAGCCAAGACTATGCAAAGTGCTAACAGCACAGACATGCATATTAACATGCTAGTCAGTACAACCAGCACATGTACTGCTTCCTGCTGTCTTAGACAAGGAACAAGTTCCATTTACACCTCTTATTTGCATTCATATACGTCTTATGGAAAGAAGCATGTATGAGTGGAGTCATAAGCCTCTGTGACTCATGCTGAACAGACACATATCAGCATCCTACTAATAGTGGTTCTGCTTGGCTGTTGAGAGAGTTGCATGTTTGTAAACTGCTGCAGAAGCCACACTATCATTGAACATTATATTATGGCATGATCACTACAGCAGTTTCTAGTCATGTAAAGTGCACGCTGCACAGGGGTATACTATGCATGATTAGCAAGTATGATCAACTTTAAAATGCCCATAGCACAAATGAAATGTAGTGAGCATAACAAGTTGACACTTTGCTTATCTGCAAGGTGTACCTACATGCTAGAGTCCTCATGTCTTTTTGTGAAATACAAACACACAGTGCATTTCTACATGTAGGCAGAAGTGATTTTTTTAACCTGTCCCCGTAAGCATTTTCAAGCATCATACAGTTACAATCTGCAAAAAAGTGGTTTACTTTTAGTAACAGAAAAGAATTACACAAACGTTCGTAGGCTGCCTTTATATCTTCTCCCCTCCCATAATGTACCAGGACACTGCTTTTCTTCAGTTCTGTGCCCTTCAGAACGCTAAGGCCAAAAAATAAGGGAAAGAAAAGGCAGACAAGGAAGGAAAATGAAGTGATGAGAGAAGGAATATGATATGAAAGTTGATTTTTTTTTTTTTTTTTTTTTTTTTTTTTAAGAGATGTACTGTTACGGTTAACTGTCTAGTGCACTGCTGGAATGTTTGAAGTATGCATACTTTTCCCCAAGCTGTCCACAACACATGCACTCACATTTAAGTCTCTCCAGAAAACCTCACTCATGACAGTGTAATGCACCAAACATGACCCATCATGCCTCTCATGTGAAGAGCAGTCAAGTTTCTGTGAATTATAGCACCTCAAGTTTCACCCTACATCCCTTACGCAGCAATACATTCTTGCTCTCTTTTCTAGTTCACATCAGTTATCACAAATGTTCATAAGACCATACCCAAGGCATTAAATAAAAGTAGCTCCTACCACACCCTGGTCCAAAACCAAAAAACCTACATGCTGCTGTCCACCTCTTGTGTGGCTAACCCCACTCTCACCACTCACATCTCCCACATCTTGAGGAAAAAATAAGGGAGTAGCTCAAGAGCAGGTTGTGGTTCAGGAAGGAGAGTGAACCTTAGCTTCTATCCTGAAGTTCCAAAGTTTTCATATTAAATCCCTTCAAATCTTCAAAATAACTCACCTTGAGTCAGTATTCATTTAAAGAAGCTTTATTTGGATTAGTGCTTTCGTCTTATAGACTTTGTCAGATCAGGAAATATACTGACTACGGCATTGCTCTTTTATCCTAATTTCTGCAAAGGGGCATAGGAGGAGGAGCAGCAGTTGTGAGTGGTTTTCTTATTAGCCTTTTAATTAGCTGTAATTGAAGCATCCTAATTGGCTGCACTTTATTGCTACTAATTTGCATATGAATTTCAGAATCAGTCTTTTAATTGGTTGTAACTGAAGATCCCAGGTTGGTTGTGTGTCCTTATTAATTGGCATGGGGTTTTCAGAATTCTTCCAATTTAGTGGTGGTGGTGGTGGTGGGGGGGGGGGTTCCCAGCTCCTTTGCTTTACATTTGTCTATACCTATAGTGGATATAAAAAGTGTACACACCCCTGTTAAATTGCCAGGTTTTTGTGATACTGAGACCACAATAAATCATTTCAAAACTTTTCCCACCTTTAATGTGACCTATAACCTTTACAACTGAAATGAAAAACAAACAAATCTGTTAGTGGAAAAAATATGAAAAATAAAAAACAATACGCTGGTTGCATAAATGTGCACACTGTTAAACTAATATTTTGTTGAAGGGCCTTTTGATTTAATTACAGCATTCAGTCTTCTTGGGTACACACCTGCCATCAATTAAACAGACTCTGATTAACCTCAAATAAAGTTCAGCTGTCCTAGTACGAGTTTTCTGACATTTACTCAGTTGCCTGCTACAGCAAAATCCATGGTTAGCAGAGAGCTTACAAAGCATCAAAGGGATATCATTGTTGAAAGGCATCAGTCAGGAGAAGGGTACAAAAAAATTTCCATAGCACTGGATATACCATGGAACACAGTGAAGACAGTCATCAAAAAGTGGAGAAAATATGGGACAACAGTGACGTTGCAAAGAACTGAACGTCCCTCCAAAATTGATGAAAAGGCAAGACGAAAACTGATCAGGGAGCCTGCCAAGAGACCTGCAGAAACACTGAAGGAGCTGCAGGAATTTCTGGTAAAAACTGGCTGTGTACTACATGTGACAACAATCTCCCGCATTCTCCACATGTCTGGACTATGGGGTAGGGTTGCAAGACAGAAGTCTTTTCTTGCACAAAAAACATCCAGGCCTGGCAAAAATTTGCAAAACAATACATCTAGTCCCCCCAAAAGCATGTGGGAACATGCATTATGGTCTGATGAGACCAAGGTTGAACTTTCTGGCCACAATTCCAAAAGCTACGTTTGGCGCAAAAACACTTCATCACCAAAAGAACACCATCCCCACAGTGAAGCATGGTGGTGGCAGTATCATGCTTTGGGATTGCTTTTCTTCAGCTGGAACTGGGGCTTTAGTCAAGGTGGAGAGAATTATGAACAGTTCCAAATACCAGTCACTTTCAGCCCAAAACCTTCAGGCGTCTGCTAGAAAGCTGAAGATGAAGAGGAATTTCACTTTTCAACATGACAATGACCCCAAGCATACATCCAATCAACAAAAGAATGGCTTCATCAGAAGAAAATTTAAGCTTTGGAATGGCCCAGCCAGAGCCCAGACCTAAATTCAATAGAAAATCTGTGGGGTGACCTGAAGAGGGCTGTGCATAAGAGATACCCTTGCAATCTGACAAATTCGGGGCGCCTTTGCAAGGAAGAGTGGGCAAATATTGCCAAGTCAAGATGTGCCATGCTGATAGACTCCTACCCAAGAAGATTGAATGCTATAATTAAATCAAAAGGTGCTTCAACAAAGTATTAGTTTAAGGGTGTGCACATTTGTGCAACCTGCGTATTGTACGTTTATTTTTAATATTTTTTTCCCCTAACAGATTTGTTTTTCAACTGAATTGTACAGGTTATAGGTCACATTAAAGGTGGGAAAAGCTTTGAAATGATTTACTGTGGTCTCATTTTTTAGATCTCAAAAACCTGGCATTTTAACAGGGGTAAGTACACTTTTTATATCCACTGCAACTTTGTAAAGTGAATTCAAAACATAACCCTGATATTTCAATCTTAATACAGAACAGTGAATTCAAAACATAACCCTGATATTTCAATCTTAATACAGAACAGACTTACTGTGTGTACCACTCCAGTGCTAAAATAGGTGTACTTTTTTATAATTTCTGTACATTCCAGAATGTTCTCATTGCCGAAACTTTTGTACATACATAATTGATTCTTTAAAAATTACTTTATAGGTCAAGTGGATGGATTCAGATCCTTTGTGTGCCACCCTGTTTGTATTTACGTTTCATATTTATTTAGAGCACATTCTCGTAGGCTAATAAGAATTGCCAGCTATATTCTATTTTTTGCATCAAAAGTTGGACAGACTCCGCTTTTATGGGGCTTCCTGTGATTAAAAACACAAACTAACAAAATTCAAAAATGTTGGCTAATTAGGACAGTGACAAGTTGGCTGTCTAGGACAGTGAAAATAGTAAAGCTCACTTTCATGCAGCTTTACATTTTTTTAAAACTGTGCACACCTCTCTTAGTTAAATAACTGTGGTTAATTAGTCCTGAAAGTTGAAGTGCTTTTTCTATCCTGCTGGATTAGCTTAATTAGATCCTTGTTTGTAGATAAATTTCTAAACATTGCAAAGATAAAATTCTGTTGCGGATGCATACGACAGTGGTGTTCAGTATGGGGAACAAACAGTGCGGCTCCACACAAACAGAAAAAGTTCTCTCGGTGGTGTACAGTTTCTCCGAAACGCACAAGCATAAATTTCTGCTGCTTAACCTATCACTGAACAGCTGACTAAAGATGCATTATATTCTTCCCTAGCAGGATTCTACCTAGTAGGTTCATAATTTCTTATTTGGCTTACATCCAAGGAGACCACTGAGCAGCTCAACCACATCACTCAATACTGGTCAGAGAATAATAATTTCACCCATTAAGTAAACTTTCTCTCCAATGAAAATTTGTGATCATTTATCTAGTCACCCAGACTTGATTATAAAGTGGTTAGGGATATACTGCACTTGACAGGTAAGGATAGCCTCTTCCTGCAAAGGAGAGTACACTGGATGAGGTATGGGTCATGCCTTCTGTTGCTATGGTAGGATAGATTTAGGTCTCTGCAGCAGGTGCTTATTTTACTGCTCGTTCTATTTAGGTGAAAGAGTTACAAAAAGTGCTGGTTCACCCATAAAATAGAAGACTAAGCAAATATCTCTGGAGTCTGTATAACAATGAATAGAGGGACAGTTTTTTTTTGGTCCATCAGAGTGGTTAAGGGTACTGAGACAAGAAATGTTTTGGTGAGAAAATGGTGAAGTCTCTCAACTGGTTTAAGTGCCTAGCAAGTCACATGCTGAAGGTTAAATTATATTTAAGGATAAGCCTAATAAGGGATGAATGAAGTGAGACTTCAACTTTTTTGTACCCTGAGGAGATACCATGGAGGACAAGTTGTGAAAGGCAGGATTTTCAAACCATCACAGAGATTTAGTAGTCAAAGGAGAGTCTGTTATCAACACATATACCAAAGTCCATTATGAAAGTGTCAAATATAAGTGTAACGTTATCTGCTTGGTAAGCAAAGAAAACTATGTTGCATTTAATAATGGTAAGCCCGCATTTAATGCGCCAAGCATTTGTCTAGGCTAGTGCTTGCTGGGGAATTTGAATGTCAGTACTGAATATGTTATTAGTCCCCAATTTGGGATCAGCACACTTCATTAGCTGTAGTCTCTTGATACCAGCTTTAATGTCACAAGAAACTTATACCAAAGATGAGAAGACCCATAACAGAAACCTACTGGAGACCACTGGATGACGTCAGTCTATACAGGGTTCTGTCAGACAGCCAATTTCCAGTCCAGCAAACAATGTATGGGTTAATTTGGAGGTGTGAGAGTTTGACACTTTTTCTTGCTGGGATTATTGACAAAGGCCTTGGCAAGTGCCAGATAAGAGTGAGGGCTGTATGCCTCTTATCCATGCACTCAGCAACTTTTTCAAAAACCTCAACCAGTTTGAGCAGGCAAGACCTACCTTTTACAAAGTTGAACTGGTGTACACCCAAGGATAAAGAGGTCACCTACATCATTCTTTATTAGTTCAACTTTGACACATTCCACAGCCTTGCATAATTTTACAAACTTGGAACTATGGCTCCAAAATCATGGTCTTCTCTAAATAAACCACTATCTGTATGAAAGATTATCAAATCCACAACACCAGGGCCTGGCTGGCTGAAACAGTCTCCTTTAAAATAATTTATGCTGTTTTTTTTTTTATTGATTTTGAAATGCATTTTCTTCTTTGCAGCTTTGGTCAATTATACAAGTTATTAAAAAAGCTATAATCTACATAAATACACAAAACAAGAGTAGTATCACTAGAAACATCTCATCTGGTAGTTATCTAAATCAAGTCAGAGAATACAGTTTTAATATCGCCCTCACCTTCAATACCCCAAGTCTGTCTATGGAACCTGACAATTGCAGAGGAGCTCAACAAAGACTGTCATTTGCCCTTAATTCAAATGTTATCAACTCTGCCTTTACCATCATCTAACTCCTGCTACACGAGCACCATATTCTTAAAGAACTCGTCTAATAGTGTATCCAAATTCTTACAACTTCTGTAAGCAATTTTTATATTACTACCAAACTCTCCCATTTATAGGGTTAACTACTCGTTTATCCTTTTGACGAGAGGACTGCTTTAAGAATAATTCTCGCTTCCTTCAGAAGAATATTCAAGTCTCCAATCCCTGCCATACATAAATACATCACTGCTATTTCCTTCCTTATTTTGCACTGCAGAACATCTAAACTAGAATGCCCCCCCCCCACCCACATACACACACAATTTATTCCTGAAGTGCACTCAAGACCAGTCAATAGCTTCCAACCATCATGCCACCCAGGCCACAAACTCACAGTACTCCATTTTGAAACTATTTCTACCACACATTCCCCAGATGCAAGCATTCAGTGCCTCCTGCCCTGAAGCTACTCAGAGTTTGAAAGCCTAGTCTGTCCTTTGCAAACCGTTAAAAGGTGTAAATTGAGATATGAACAATTTTCTGGGTTGGAAAACACTTTTTACTCCCCCACCCTTGCGGGAAAGAGCCTAATGGCTCCTCAACCTCCAGCCAATCTGCCCATTCATTCCACAGCTGCAGAAGCCAAGAATTCCCATGCTAGGCGGGACCCCTATAGACCCATTCAGTCTTGTTTGGAAATCCCAAAGATCTCATCCATTCTACAGTGACAGCTTGGTGGCTGGAAGCAGACCAGCTTGCTGGCCCTGTGGATGGACTACCTCTCTCCATGGGAGAGTACCATCCTCCACTGCAGCAGCTCCTCTGACCTCCACTATGTTGCCCTCTGAGGGAAAAAGGTGCCTCCACATGCTAGTACCTTGGCTTACTCTGTAACTTGCACATCTCAGCACAGGCTTGTTAGGCTCAAGCTTTATGGGGTGAAACATCAAGTGCTCTCATTAAGTGTCACTCATGTGGTGAGCCACAGCTGGATCCCCCCCCCCCCGCCAGGTTGTGCACTCACATCCCCTCCCACTAGCAAGCTGAAAATAACTATCAATCAAGGACAGTCGTACAGAAATGCATGCCTCACATATAGAACAATTTAGTTTTCAAAATTTAATGTAGGGTGATCAACACAGCTACAGGTTAACATTTCTATACAAACAGTACTCCTCACAAGTTTCTCTAATTGCATCACAAACATTACAAGAAAAAACAGCAGACACTGATTATATAACTTTGGCAAAAAGATCCTGCTACCACTGACATTAGCTTGATTTTACTCATGTACTGGGCAACACAGCAGCTGTTACCAATGAAACTTCTAAGTGAGGAACAGTGCGATATGCATCAACTTCTGACAATGCTTTCTAATTTAAAAATAAGGTAATAAAGGAAAGGATAGAAAATTCTACATTTGTGAATTTCAGATGGTTTACATAAACCTCTAACGATTAGGAATAGTAACTCTTGATGAAAATATTAAGATAGAAAACTTAGCAAACTTCCAAGATGGCTGCACACTGTCCAACAACTTAACTACACCTCTCACACTGTAAAAGAGAGAGAGAGAGGGAGAAATAAGGTGCAGGAATTCTGCAGCTTTTAGTAAATTCAGTTGCTGGTTTGTAAGTACACTGCCTGGATGCCAGCTAAGAAGAAAGCAGACAGTCCCAAAAGAAAATCAACTAGAAAAAAATCAAGAGAAAGCATGGACTAGGATGACTCCAGCAGCTGTTCAGTAAAAGGATCAAACTCCAGCTTTGATGCTAGGCATGGATTCCAGTATTCTAGACAGAAAAGTCAAATGTGCTCAGAGCTGATTAAAATAAATTAAACATTGAAGGAGTAGGTCAACCCAAATAAGAAAATGCTTGAAAAATGGAAGAGGCTTTAAACAGATAGTCAAATGAACTAATAAAACTGCAGAAAAATCAGAAGTCAAAATGAAAAAAAAAAGGTTGGATAGGTACAAGACTGCTAAAGAAGAGACATTTCAAAATACTGTAGAATTAGATGACAGAGGATGCTGGCAAAACCTGAGATTTTCTGTTATACCAGAGAAACTGTAAGAAACCGACTATTTTATGAAGACACAAACATGCAACTGGACTGGATTTGAACAGCAGGATTTGTTAACTGAAAGAGCACATATGTATGCTCCAAACCTAGACAAGACCTGAATTAGTAAAGATGCAACCCTATCAGCAGAAAGAATCGATCCTGACAGAACTATGACAGAAGGATAAAGTATTAAAAGTTGGAGGCAGAGTGCTTATGGAAAATTATTATTCACTGTACACCAGGCAGAAAAGAAGTACATTTATTCCAGCAATAAGAGAACGGCAAGAAGCAGATGCAAGATCGAAGCTGCTGTATCCAGCTGTCTTAAGAATATTTTTCCTGGAGAATCAAAAGTAATAATTATACAGAACAAGCAGAGAAGGAAATACAAATTTGTTCAACAAAAAGTGAGACATCAAGCAAAATGGGGACTCTGCTTCTCATTCTTCTGATAAAACTCAGACTGTCAGTGAAACCTTTTGAATGCTCCAAAGGGAAATGATTGGGGGGGGGGCACAGGAGATGACTAGAAGAACTGGGAGCATCTTAGAAATGAACCAGAGTCTGGAGTTGGGAGATGTAGATGAATGGGAAGAAAACCAGCATCAAGGAAATTAGTGAATAAATGTGATATTACAAAGAAACTGACATTTGTGAAATATGTCTGTACAACAAAAATGCACTTTCTTGACTTTGTTAAATGTATGGGGAAGTGAATGGCCCTTGCCCCACTTCATATAATTAAGGAGAAAGGAAAAGGGTAACTAAGTATTACAATGTCTGTTAACAGTATTTCTATACAAGTTTTCAGGATATAAATTACATGTTATACAATAAAGCATTTTCAGATATTGTTGTACGGGATAAAGATACAAAAGTAAATAGATGCCTTTTATTCTTTTCTTAATATTGAAAAAGAAAGAATGTATTCATTACAATGCAAAAAGAAAAAAATGCTGGACAAAAGCATGTTTAAGTTATAGGCTGTAATCTTGGGTTGTTGATGTGGGGGATGTAGAAGTACATAAATCATAAAATACGTACATCTGATATGTTTTCCCTTACTTTTGTATAGGTGAATGCTTGGATTAAGACCACTGGCTTAATCCAATAACAAATTAGAAGTGAAAACAAGTAAAGAAGACAACACTGAATGTAATGAAATGTTTTCTTTAGCAATAAATGCTCAACATGACTTTAGAAGCTTGCAGCTAAGAAATACATTTTTTTCTTATGCTTCCACAGAGACAAGCTAATACGCCAATAAAAAGCTAGAGCATTGGTTTCTTTGAGGTAAAATGTTAATGTTTTCGGACAGCATGCAACCTGTTTTTCACACCTGAGGAGGGAATAAAGAGGAAACAAGAGCAAACTGCAATTAGTGCAAGTACAAGCCCAGGCAGTAACATGCATCTTAGCATAGATAACCATATTTTGGGTCAGATAATACCTGTCTGTGCAGCTGTCAATTTGGGATAGTTGTTCCCTTTACAAGGGTTAAACTTTATTACTTGAAGATGTACATAGTTTTGTATGTTTACATCAAGTTAGTAGGTTCTGGGGGTGTTCTGGGGCTGCTTTCTGTGTTAGAGGGTCTTTATTAAAACAAAAAAATTGTAAAAAGTGACCAGTTCAAATGGAGAGTACAAGAAACAACTGTATAAAGATCAACCTGCAAACTTTTATTGGGTACATGCATCACAAAAGCTGGAAATATACCTCTAAAAAAGCTGTTATACATAACAGGTAGAAATAACCTCTTGTCATAATGGAGACACTTTCTATATTATCTTGGAATGTGAAATGAACTGTCCCCATAGATGCAGACAAAAAGGAAAGAGTACGGAATTATATTAAAAAACAGAGTGCACACAGCAATGCCACTGGAGACTTATTTGGAAAGAAGTAAACAAATCTGATAAAGGATGTCAGGAAAGATATTCAGCATAGTATCAGAGACAAAAGCTAGGAGGACTACTTATACTAATTGCTAAAGGAGCTCCAATAGTAGAGGAAAAAGATAATAATGGTAGATTTGTGGTAATAAGAGGCTACTGGCAAGGGAGGACTACACTGGCATCTATTTATACAGCACCTAAAACTGCTATTACAAAGCTTAAAAAATTGGGAGAAATAATTCGCTTTTGGCAGGGAATATTATTTAAACATGTGGCTGAAATTTGATTTGCAACTGTGAGAATGTATCTGGGGGTCCCAGACAGGAAATTATAACAAAAAGAGGGTAGAGTTCTGAAGAAATTTCTGAAAATATTTGGTACAGAAGATATGAATTCAATAGTAGAAACTCACAGATTTTACACATTATTCCCCAAAGTACAATGACTGGACTAGACAGGAAATTATATTTCACAAGAAAATGTACATTTAACAGAGCTTTGATACACATTTCAATCACAGATCAATGATAACCAAGATAAAAATGAAGGGTAACGAATTACAAATGAGATACTGGCACTTCCTCACCTAACTGTTACAAACAGAACAATTTAATGAATGAGTAGTGGAAATTATTATGGAAGATCGAAAGTTCTTCATAAATTATAGCTCGAGAGTGGAATAAAATGAAAGTGTAGTTTAAAATATGGCAGAGAAAAAAGAAAATGTAGTTAAGTGACAAAAATGATTTAGAGGGGCTGACATAGGTTTAGACACTGCAGAATAATGGGAATCTGACAGAAGAACAGCAGCAGAGTTCTAAAGAGAAAATGAGAGAGTAAATGGATAATATGCAATAGTTTAGAAAGATTACAGTTAAGCAACTTTTTTTTAAATAACTCCACAGCACAGTGACTTAGGCAACAGAAAGTTAAAAGGGTTGTTGCCAAATTTAGGCACCCTATAACAAGAAAAATAACCAGAGATCATGCAGAGGTATTAGAGATATTTCAGAAATGTTATCAAAACGTGTATGCAGCATAGAAATGTGAAAATCAAGAAAAAGCAAAAATGGAAATATTTATGGAATACTTAAATATGCCAAGGTTTGAGGTACAGAAGGCTCATTTAACAGTTAAGAAAGGAGGTGAGGAGATAAAAATGGTGATGTATAACCAATCAGCAGGAAAGTCTCCAAGAACAGATGGTATTCCAGTTGAAGTTTGGAAACTAGAAGGGAAAAAAGTGACAGAGATCTGGAAGGTTTTAACAGCATTTTAAAAATAGGGGAAGCACCAACATTCTGGAAAAAAGATGTGGAGGCTGTAATACCTAAAGACATTTAAAGACCAATTAGATGCAGCTTCATATAGGTCCATTTTAACTTTAAATCATGATTATAAAGAGGTTGTCTATAATAGCTAAAAGAATGGCAAAGATGTTGCCAAAATGGATAGATATGAATCACTGTGTTTTTTGTGGAGAGGAGGCAAACATTTGACAATATTAATAGAACAAATGATCCTGAGGTAAACAGAATGCAATATAATACCCCTGTAGTTGGCTGGTCTTGATGCAAAGAAAGCATTTGACAGAGTAAGCTAGGACTTTATTAGGGCAGTGGAAGCATTTGCATTCCCTGCTACAATACTAAGGTTAATTAGGAGAACATACGAGGGATCAGAGGCAAAAATCAAAGTGGGAGGTTTCATCCTTGATAAGTTGTGTCTGAACAGAGGAACCAGGTATGGGGTGTCCTCTTTCCCTTTACTATTTGCATTATATTTAGAACCATTAGCAAAGAAAATAAGGGACTCAGAAATGCAAGGATATAGCTGGTATGGCAATCAAGAAAAGTTGGCTTAATATGTAGACTATTACTTCACACCTGATAAAACTAGAAAAGGGCACCTTACTGTTGTGGAACACAGACAGTTTAAATGTTTTTTTTTTTTTGGGGGGGTTGTAAAATTAATGTAGATAAAACAAAGGCTACAGTAGTAAGCTATATACCCACACATGAACTGATTTAGCAATTCTCATTTATGGGGACATGATAAAATGAAGTATTTCGGAGTACAGATTAAAAAGGATTCTGTTATAGCAGATAAGGGTATGTGGGAAAAGACTAAACAAAAGGCAATACAAAAACTGAGAAACTGGAAGCTAGTCTATGGATAGCAAGATGCAAGCAGTAAAAATGTTTTCATCCCTTTAGTTTTGTGCACAGGTCAGTTGTATTTATCAGTCATAGGAGAAGATGTTGATAATAACTAATACAGTTGAAAGATTTTATCTAGGGAGGGGAAGAGGGCAAGAGAAATGAGTGGGAAAAGATGATCCTTCCTAAAGAACAAAGTGGTTTAGGATTAACAGATCTGAAAGGATATTTTAGAGCTTTACAGTTAAGGCTCTTGTAACACATGCACACAACTACAATTCAAAGTGGAAAGGGATGATAGAGGACAGAAATTCAAGAGAAAAGGAGTGAGTGGGATTTATAACGCAGATCCTTAAGGAGAATAACTAGTCATAGGTTCAAAGGTTTGAAGAGGGTTACAAGGCTAATGACCCTAGAACCCTTACAAGCCTAGTCATATTTATCCCAAGTTGGCAGAGTTGTCAGTGGTTAGGTGAGAAGTTCGCAGAGGTAAGGGACTATGGTAGTTAATGCTGACTTCCTCTGTCCAGGAGGGACATAGGTGTCACTCCAGGAATAAATCTGAGGACACCCATCCATTGATCTAGGTTGCATATGAAAAAAGTGTCAGGGAGGGGCTCTGTTTCACATGAAGTGGAAGCTTGTTTCAGAGAAGTGGCAGTCTCTAGATGATGTCTCTCTCTCTCTCTCCAGCATGACCTGTTCGTGTCAGAGGCTACGTTAATATCCCTGGAGTGAGTGACCCTTGTGCACTTTGATTTACAAATGTGCAGCATTTCCATCATGGACAGGACAGAGACTGCCCTGTAATCCAGGCAGAGGTCATCCCTTAGCAACCTGTAGGAGACAGAATACAATGACAGGGCTTTCAGTATTTCTGCGCAAGACTTGTTTTGTGTACCTTGCAATTTCTAAGCGAGAAACCTCTGTAGTCTTTCCAAATTGTTGCAGGTGTCTGGTACGATACCTTCAAAAGGGAGCATTATACTCTACTGGTCTGATGAGGCAGAGTATAATGTAATTATAACATCATTCGATCTAGATGTGATGCCTTTACTTACAGGATGTGCCACACAGGATTTCCTTACTACTGTGGATACTTGATGGTCAAAGTTCATATTGCTATCAGAGTACCCAGATAACATACCACTGGGTGTACTCTTGGGGGGTTGGTGCTATCTATAATGTAATTAGCAGGAATGCCAGCTTTCTCAAAGGGAATAAGGCATTTTTTTGCATTTAGCTTTAAGTGTCTTTGGCACCAATCATTTCTTTGTGTTAACCCTGTCTGCAGTATATTAACACCATTGCGGGACTTAATGATTGCTCCCAATTTGAAATAGTCGGTGATCCTGGTCAGCCACAGGCCATCCAAGGTTGTCTGGATGCAAGAGAAATAAATTCCAAACAATAAGGGGTCTAGCACAGAACCCTGTGGTATGCCACTGGTAACTGGTCTTTTGCTAGAGTTGAAGTCACCTACTTTGACAATATGTGTTCTGTCGGTGAGCCAGCTGGCTATCCATTTGGTAATGTAAGGGTTATTTCACAAATGGGAGTCTCTCTGTATAATACCTGAGTGGGGGATTAAGTCAAATGCCTTGGCTAGGTCAAGACAGGTGGTATGCACTATCTTTCCCTTGTCCAGGGCCTTGGTGACTTTCTCAAAATAGTCAACGATGTTTAACAGGGATGATCTACCTTTAAAAAATCTGAACTGGACAATCTTCAGAGTTTGGAGATTATCTATGCCCTTGTTAAAATAAGGATTCTTTCCATGGTCTTGCAGATGAAAAGACAAAACTGTTGCTGTCCTCCATTATTCTGGAACATAGCCAGTTCGCTGGCTGTGATTAAACAGGCATCCAAGTGGGCCTGCTAGGTTATGCTTTAAAAGCATTTAAAAGGCAACCTGGGATGTTGTCTTTTCCCACTGATGCCGCGTTTTTGGCCTTGGCGAATGCCGACAGGACCTGCTCTCTAAGATAATAGGCTGAAAAATGGTGACAGATCTACTTTGGGAGATGACTGGAGGGGATGGGGTGTAAAGTTTGCTCCAAATCTGTCAGCTAGGAACTTGGCTATTAAACCCGGTTGAGTATGGGTGGTGCCATCCACAGCCAGTTCAGTGCATAGCTGGGTATTCCCTTTTAGATTTTAGATGTAGTTAAATAATGTCTTGTGATTATACTTAGCTAGGGAGACTACTTTTACTTCATAATTAGCTTTGAAGGACTTTACATCGCCAATTTGTTTAAGCTAGAGAGTAATTTCTTCCTCTGTTGAGTCAGTTCCCTCTTGTTCTTGGACATTTAGAGTCTTTCTCTTGTTGTATAGCCTGTTTATACTAGGGTCCACCAGGGTGGCTTGTTTTTTTCAGCAAGACCTGGTTTTAATCCGGTCAGGTACAGCTGATTCTGTACAAGTACTTAAGTGGTTATACAGTGTATTGGTGAAATGTTATCTGCATTCAAGGGGGCTTTGAAACTTTTTATACCATCACTCACTAGGTAGTAATTTGCTTTGAAAAATTCTTAAGAATTCTTGAGCTTGATGGGGTATCTGGTCTTGCAATTACATCAAAAGTACAGTTGTGTAAGTTACCATAATAATAGATGTCTTTCTCTTCAATGTTGCAGTATCCATTACAATACAGATCCCCTGCCAAAGGTGGCCCGACCTCTGGCCAGTATACCAAAGCCTTTAGGTTGCTTTAAGGTACACCACACACCAGAAGAAAGCTCCCCATGTATAGCATAGGGCATAAAACTGAAGCCCGGACATACCATCCTCAGAACTGACAACCCCAGTAGGAATACCAGTCGAAGGAAAAAAAAAAAAAAAAGAGGTAACCAGTACATCCAAGAGAATGACCAGGGATGGAGGGAGAGACTGAATATTACAACAGTAAACAAATGGACAAGATCTTACACAACTGCACTATATCCTTCCACTTCACTACTGCAGTATTCTTTAGAAAAAGGAGAGTGCAAAAGCTCAGGAAAATGAGAGGGAGGAGGAGGATGGACTAACAAAGCCGGCTGTAGCTCTGGATATCAAATCCAACTTACAGTGCTTGGTAAACATATGCACAGAAGACCAGGTAGCTGCCGCAAGAACAGAGTTTGTATCCAAACTCTTTAAAAAAAAAAAAAAAAAAAAAAGCAAAGCACCAGAAGAAGCCACAACCTTAGGAAAATTAGCCTTAACTGAAGAAAGGCTTGTCATGAAAGGCATAACAAAACGAAATGGCTTTAGAAATCCATGCAGAAAAATAGTTTGCTTGGAAACAGCTAATCCTAAGGATCTAGGATGAAAGGAAACAAACAGCATGAAAAGTCTTAGTCTTATCTAAATAAAATTTGAGATGTCTATGCACATCCAAAGTGTGCAGTACCTTCTCACTATCAGACTGCGGAGAAGAAAAATCAGTTTATTCATTTGCTCACCTTTTAAGAGACAACTGATTCACCACTTTGGGCATAAAAGGAGGATTAGTATGAAGGGACACCCTGCCCTTATGGAACACTAAAAAAGGAGGACAAGCCATAAGGGCTTGAAGCTCAGACACCCATCTGTCAGAAGTAATGGCCAACAAAAGCACAGTCTTCCAAGAACAATTCTGTAAGGAAGCTGAAGCCTGGATCAATTTCAACAAAGGTGAAGTAAGAAGTGTCTGCATGTACGGCAGGTGCAAGGCCAAACCAAATCAGGAATAAGTAAACAAGCTGCCAGCACCAAGGTGTGCAATAAGCACAACAAAACAAGAATGAATAAATAAATATTTAATGGTCCCAGACAGGTTTTGGCAAATCTGCCTTCCTCAGTGGGTGCAGAAAAACACCTTCTTAATGTAGAATAGCTGGTTTGGAGCACAAGTATAACAAGATCATACAAATCACCTACAACAGTTCTACAACTAACAGATACAATATAGTACAGTATAATAAACTACTTAAACTAGTGGCAAACAGAACAGTTTTTTTTTAAACTGCTTAAGTACAATCACAGTATACAAGAAAAGTGCAAAAAAACAAAAACTTTGCACCCTTGTGTGTGCTTCCAGCTCAGATAGACTAGGTAAACAGCTACTGCCACTGGGTCAAGATTAAGTCAAAGAGTTATATTAATGGCATTCATCAGAAATGCCATTCATAGAACCCCCCCCCCGTTATTATTTATAGATATATATATATATATATATATATATATATAGAGAGAGAGAGAGAGATATATATATATATATATACACACATACATAAATACATATATACATATATATATATGTATATATATATACACACACAAAAACTACGAGATCGCACTACAGCGGGGAAGGGGCAAATTTCCTAATCCTCATCATAATGAGTTCTCAGTTAGAATGGTTTAACAAACGACATGTTTGATAAAAATGCTGTTCGAAATGCCATTCGATGATGTAAATCTTTGATGAAATAATAGGGAGCCTCTGCCGCTAGATGAATCCCAGTCCTCCTAATGTAAAAGCACAGTAAAGGCGTGCCCGGAGTGAAATGCTACCACAAACAAATGTAAAGATACAGATACAGCAGTGCACTTTAAACAGTTTATAAAAGTGTGATCGTTCAATAAAAGTACTTAGTATTATTGTATAAAAGATCCAAGAGCCACTCAACTGTACAGAATTTATAAAGGCACTGAAAGCAAGACAAGGTGATTAATAAGCCCTCCAGCCAATAAAACTACATGCATAAATCTAAAGTGTCTCCCCAACCTAAACAGACCAGGCTACCTCCCAGTGCACTAGATGAAAAATCCACTGACCTCTTGATGTTAAAAAGTGCTTCCTAGAGTGCAGCTAGCTAGATAATGAATTTGGAGCAAGTAAATCAGTAGAACAGACAATGAGGAGGCAAAATGCACTTTTTCAATATAAGCACAAAGAAAGACAAATAATAGGAGGCATCAACAGCAGTGTAGAAAGGGAGGAACTTATTAAGCTCAATTTACAGCAGAGGTTAGCGGCTTAAAATCACCAGGTTTAAAAAGCAATAGAAACAAGAGGGTAGGTGGGAAAATGGCAGGCAATCACAAGCAGTGCTTTAATTTATGCAGACAATTTTTTTTCCAAAAAGACAAAGGCCCAGAAATTAACTGTGTATTTAAGTATCACTCAAGAGACAATTTAACCAATGAAAAAATGTGAAATGTGCAGACTACATAATGCAAGTGTCTACCTCTCACATAGAGCAAAAACACCAAGCCAAGCAGAGTTGCTTTCTGTTTTACCAGCTCTACCAGCAATTCATACAGAATATTATATTCAAAAGTAGCAAGAAAAATACCAAGAACCAAGCCAACACAGGAATGGAGAAAGGAAATTCTGCTGAAAGGGATAATTGTAATTAAGGGTACAGAGATTATGCCAGAGAAAGCTGGTATTTATGGAGGAAATTGGGAAAGGAACCAATATATTGGGACAAATAATTAGAGAGGGAAAGGTAACAAAATGGGAAGAGACTATGAAGATATTTGGACTGCAGGCTAGAGACTGCCTTCCATATCAAAAATTGGTATTAGTATAGGCAAAGAGAAAGGAATAGGAGAATCCTAAGTGATAGACCTGTATTAATAACATTTTAAATTTAATCTAGAACAGAATCTGCTGTAGGGAATACAAAATATTGCACCATAACTACAGGAATCAGTCAGAGGATGTTTCAAAAACTGGGGAGAGAGAGGCTAGATAAGTACTTCACAAAGAAACAGTGGGAGGACATTTTTTACCAAACATGCAACAAAGTCTAAAAGAATTAGGGGTTTTGTTTGGAAATGTTTGCATGGGTATTTTTATACACCAAGCAGACTTCAAATAATTTTTCCTCAGGTAGATGTCAAATGTTAGAGGTGTGCTGGGGAAGAAAGAGGTAGTTGGGAAAGTACAGTTTTGTACCTACCATAAATGTAGATGTCCGATAGATATGTAACTGCAGTCATAACATATTGGTTGTCCTGCCTCAGGCAGCCCTCGGTCGGCCGGATTCCAAAGTCTGGGTCCGACGTCGGCTGATGTCGCATTTCTCTCCGACGTCAGAGCGGCAGGAGTACATAAGCATCAGCCGACGCCATCTTCTTCAGTGTTTCTTGCCCCAGATGCCAGGTGCCCTCCAAGGAAGGCTGTAATCAATTTGGAAGACAAAAACAGGTTTCCAGACAAATAAATAAGTAATAAACAGATACACCATAACAGATATCCCCAGCTAGGATAACAGGGAGAGGAGTGGACCCAAGGCATAGAGGGAAGGAGGGAGGAAACCCGACTGCAGTTGCATATCTATCGGACATCTACATTTATGGTAGGTACAAAACTGTACTATGTCCTTCAAGAATGCAACTGCAGTCATAACATATGGGTTGAATACCATAGCTTAGCTGGGGGAGGTGGAATGCTCTAAGAAAAGGATGGTGTAGCTATCAATCCCTGCAGGACTGCTGAAGCAAAGCCTGCTCTGGATCTGGAATATAAAGGAGGTTGTAGTGTTTGGAGAATGTATGCACGGAGCTCCATGTAGCAGCTTCTAGAATGTCTTTTGTAGGCACCCCTCTTAAGAATGCTGTAGAGGTGGCTGTAGCTCTGGTAGAGTGTGGTCTGACATTGGCTGGTACACTCTTTCCATGGAAGGAATAACAAAATCTGATGCAATGTCCAATCCATTTTGAAATAGTCTGTTTGGAAATTGCTTTTCCTTGTACTCCAGGGGCGGAAGCTACAAAAAGCTGATCAGACTTCCTATTGGCCTTGGTTCTCTGCCGGTAGTGGCAATGTTGTCTGTGAATGTCCAAGGTATGCAACAGTCTTTCCCCTTTGTTCTCAGGATTGGGAAAGAAAGTAGGCAGGTGAATTGCTTGATTTAAAGAAACCCTAGATACCACTTTTGGCAGAAAACTAGGGTTGGTTCGTAAGGAGACCCTGTCTCTATGAAAGGTTATGAACGGTGGTATTGCCATTAGGGCCTGTAGTTCCGAAACCCTTCTTGCTGAGGTAATTGCCAACAGGAAAGCTGTCTTCCATGAGAGAAATTGTAAGTCCACAGAAGCTGCTGGCTCAAAGGGGGTAGAGTCAGTTTTTCTAGGACAAAGTTGAGGTCCCAAGCTGGTACTGGGGCCTTTCTTGGTGGCTTGATATTCTTGATTCCCCTAAGAAATTGCCTTAACAAAGGATGTGAGAACACAGGTGGATCAGTGTTGTATCTAGCTGAAATAGCTGAAGCATGTATTTTTATAGAAGAATATGAGAGTCCATTCTGTAGCATATCCGCCAAGTATTCCAGGATGAGTGGGATGTTCAGTAATGATGCATCATGACCCTTGCTGGTATTCCAAATGCTGAATCTCTTCCATTTTGCTGAATAAACCTTTCTGGTGGATGGTCTGCGGGCTTCTGTTAATATCCGCTGAACTTCCTTGGAGAGAGATAGATTGAGGTTAAACATGGAATCTTCCAAGCTGTTAGCTGGAGCGTCTGAATGTTGGGATGTACTGTCTTGAAGTTGTTTTGAGTCAAAAGATGGGGCCATTGGGGAAGGGCCCATTTTTTGTTGTGGCATATGCTCCGTAGTAGTGGGTACCAGTGTTGTCTTGGCCAGTCTGGAGCTATTAGGATACCCTTTGGCTTTTCTCCTTTGATCTTTAGTAGTACTGTGGTCATCAGTGGCAGAGGTGGGAATGCATAAATTTTTAGGAAGTTCCAGTTGAATGAGAGAGCATCTGTTTTCCATGCTTGTGGATGATATGTCCTTGAACAGAACTTTTGTAGATGATGATTGAGGTGGGAGGCAAATAGGTCTACTTCTGGCCTGCCCCATGTCGAGGTGAGTCATATGAAGATTTCTGGATGTAACCTCCACTCGTGGGGGTCTAGGAAATTCCTGCTTAGGCTGTCCGCCAGCACATTGTCTTTGCCTGGAACAAACTGGGATTGCAACTGTATGTTTAAGCTCAGTGATTTTTCCCAAAGATTCATTGTCAGTCTGCAAAGGGGGTAAGAATGGGTGCCCCCCTGCTTGTTTATGTACCACATGACAGTGGTGCTGTCTGTCCGTATTAGCAGGTGGCCTTGCTGAAGTTGTTGTCGAAAGGCCTCGATGGCATGCATTACTACCAGCATTTCTTTTTGGTTGATATGCAGATGTGTTTCCTTTGGAGACCATTGCCCTTGAATACATCTGCCCTCCATGTGCGCCCCCCATCCAAGGTCTGAGGCGTCTGTGGTCATTGTTTGTGTTATTTGAGGTTTATTGAATGACATACCTGTGTTTGCCTGGCTTACCGAGGCCCACCATAGAAATTCCTTTTGCAGGCATGGAATGAGCGGTATGGTTGTCTCTAGGTTGTTGGTGTGTTGAGACCATAAACTTTTTAGGTACCATTGAAGCTTTCTCATGTGTAGTCTTGCTAATGGAACCAGGAGAATGCAGGATGCCATGTAACCCAGGGTCTGTAGGAATCTCCTTGCAGTCATCTGGGTGAGTTTTGCCAAACCTTTGAAATAATGAGTTAATTTCTTTTGCTTGTCTTCTGTTAGGTAAGCCATTTGAGAGGTTGTGACTAGACTGGCTCCTAAGAAGGTTATTTGCTGGGATGGCTGAAGTCTTGACTTTTGGAAGTTGACTGTGTATCCCCAGAGCTTGTAGCAATTGTATGACATAATCCAAGTTTTTTGTCAAAATCAGTTTGTCGTCCGCTTGTATGAGGCAGTCGTCCAGGTACGGGTAAAATTTGGATCCCCTGGAGCCTGCAATGAGCAATTACTGAAGCCAGGCATTTTGTAAATACTCTGGGCGCAGTAGATAAGCCAAATGGCAATGCTGAGAATTGATAATGCTCTGGCCCTGCAAGAAATCTGAGGTATCTTCTGCAGCTGTGTCTGATGGGGACATGCAGGTATGCCTCCTTGAGGTCCAGAGTAATCAGCCAAGACCCCTTGCCCAGCATGGGAAGGAGTTGCTGTAAGGTCAGCATTTTGAACTTTGGTACTATGAGAAAGGTGTTTAATGCGGACAAATCCAGTATTGGTCTCCATTGAGTTTCTTTTCTTGGAACAAGGAACAGTCTTGAGTAAAACCCCTGGCCTTGTTCTTGTTGTGGAACTTTTTCTATTGCATTGATCTAAGCAAGCAGAGAAATTTGCTTGATAGCCTCTGCCCTCTGGTTTTGTGGTAGGTTTGGCATGCCTTGTTTCCCTGGTAAGGTATGAAAGTGGAACCTGTAGCCTTGGTCTATAATGTCCAAAATCCATTTGTCCTTTGTCAATCTGTGCCAATTGTCTGAAAACAGAGATAATTTTCCCAAGGGAGCTTCTGTTTGCTCTTTGGTTAGCGGAAGTAGAGGAAAGTCATTGGGATTGTCCCTGTGGGGCAGGAGAAGCCCCTGTGTCACTTCTTTGGTTTGCTGGTTGCCATTGTCGTCCCCTGTAGGAACCTCTGTATTGTCCTCTTCCTCGGCCACGCCTATTTTTGCCCCTTTGAAATTTTTCAGGATTAGGAAAGGACCAGTTTTTTGAAGGCCAATTCCTGCTGAATCTGGGTGGCTGAACCTGGAGGAAATCTTTGACTGTCTGAACTGACTTGGCTTTTTCCTCAATGGTCTTTAATACATCTTTAGCATTAGCACCAAAAAGCTTGTTCTTTTCCAAGGGTGCATCAAGAAGTTTTGCCTTAACATGATCTGGTAGAGGTTGTTCTTTTAACCATGCATGTCTACGAATGACCACCCCCGTCATAGCTGACCTACATGAAGCTTCCAATGCATCATACCCACACTGAAGAAAGTGATTGCTAACTTGCTGAGAGTTATGTACAGCCTCCTGCAAAGACTTCCTATCTAAAGGTTCAGGAGAGGCCAAAGTTTTCTGTAAATCATCTAATAGGAAATCCTGATATTGAAACATATGAAAGAGACAACTGAGAGCTCTCATAGACAAAGTAGTGGAGGTGTAAACCTTCTTCCCCCATCTCTCTAATGACCTAGCTTCCCTGTTGGAAGGCAAAGGATTTTTGGAGGTGGTAGCTGAAACCCCTTTCGGCCCCTGTGAAATAGTTTCTAAATCAACAGCATGGGCCCTAAAGAAATGAGAATGTGTTTCAGGGACTCTATAGTATCTGTCTGGCTTGGCAGGAGCAGGAGGGAGAGTATCAGGGGTAACACTGGAGTCAGAGTATAGATCATCCAAAACATCAAGCACAGGAGGTATAGCTAAGGGCCTGTGTTGGGGCTTTTTAAGGAAGGTTCGAAGGCGCTTTCTGGAATCAGAATATTCCTGGCCTTGCCACTTAAAATGTTCCCTCATGGAATGCAGAACTTCCCCAAAAGAAATATCCTCAGGAGGGGAGGCCGAGGGGATGGAGTCCTCTGCATCTGAGTCCTCGTAGGTCTGGAAAGGCTCTTCCTGGCTATCAGAGTGGCCAGAGGCCTCAGAATCTTCATCTGAAGGGAGAGGGTCAGTGGGCTCAACCCTGGGCCTCTTATCAGTAGGAGGCTGGGATCCTCTCTCAGGATGGGCCTGGGAACCTCTGATCATGGAGATTAAGTCTGCTGCCATAGTCATGATTTGTGTTTCAGGAGTAGGCTGAGGTAAGGCTTTAGCAGTAAGGTGCTTGGTCTTGCTGGCTGCCTTAGCACATGTGTAGGCCTTGATAGACATGGACATGGGAGGCCTAGCAGCTCCACGTGCAGCAGTGACCTTATCCACAGCAATGGTCTTGGGCATTTCCTCGGTTTCAGTATCCGGAGGAAAATCAATAACTGGCGTCGGTGTGGTCTCCGGTATCGGAGTTATCGGTAATGCGGTGTCTTCGGTTCGGAGCGGTGAAATAACCGCCTCAGAGGGAACCGGGGCCCTCGCGGTAGGTTTTGGCGTGGTGTCGGCGGAAGACGCAGGCCGAGGATGTCGGTCCCGGTCTTTACGTTTTTTAGGAGTCTGCGATGTCGGTAATTCCGACGGCATCGTGTAATCGAATTTTTTGCTGAAAAAGTCTTCAGCGAACTCCGCCCGGCGCCTGAGAGTGCGCTTATTGAAGCGAGCACAGGCGGCACAGGCCAAGACGTCATGGTCTGGGCCAAGGCAAGGAAGGCAGTAAGAATGGAAATCCTTATGAGGTATTTGTTTACCACAAGACAAACAATTATACTTTTTCAGTAATTTCTGACATCGGCTGAGGCAAGAAAAGGTCCCCAACGGGGTACTTAGCTTTTTTGATGACTTCGGAACGAAGAATACAGGAGCTGACCGACCGGCACTTGCGAACTGCTTCTGCTTCGAGCACCGCGCGGCAAGAAAGACTGAAGATGATGGCGTCGGCTGATGCTTATGTACTCCTGCCGCTCTGACGTCGGAGAGAAACGCGACATCAGCCGATGTCGGACCCAGACTTTGGAATCCGGCCGACCGAGGGCTGCCTGAGGCAGGACAACCCATATGTTATGACTGCAGTTGCATTCTTGAAGGACATCACATGTTTTGGGAGTGTTATGAGTTAGCAGACTTAAAAAATTCCATACAGAGAACTCTGTCAGAAATACTGGGAAAACAAATGGATTTAACGAAGGAAATATTTTTTGAGCTGGGATACAAGACCTGAATTTAAGTTTAATTCTGGTGGCTGTCAAAAAAGTAATTGCTAGAAAATGGAAATCAAAGTCTAAACCAACTGTCTTTATAGTAGTAAATACTGTAAACTGAGATAAAAGAACCTGAAGTGGTAGCTTTAGAAAAGGGTAGGAGCAAATTACATGGACAAAATGGAAATTGTGGTAACAATATGTGAAAAAAATGTTTTGGAGGAGGAAAGAGGTTTAAAGGAAGGCAGGAAATGATCAGCTTACAGAATGCCAGATTAATTATACTGTACTCAAGAATGTATGCAATATATAATGCTTGAGACTGTGAACATGTTGATATGATTTTTTAAATATATGTTTGCCTATCTCATAAGTGATAATTCAATAAAGGTGTTTAAAAAAATGAACGAGATGGAAAATTTATCCAGACTAATTATGTTTTCCATACATAAAGGAGAGAGTAAACCCACAGCCATCATCAAAAAAGTACAGTTTTGTACCTACCATAAATGTAGATGTTAGAGTGCTAATACAGCTGCAGTCATAACAGATGGGTTCTCCTACCGTCAGGCGGGTGCTCGGTCGGCCGAATTCCAAAGTCTAGGTCCGGCGTCGGTTGTCGTCACTTCTTCCCCGACGTCAGTGCGACAGGGGTATAAAAGAAGCAGCCGACGCCATTTTCTTCAGTCTTTCTTGCCCCAGATGTCAGGTGCCCCCAGAAGGAAGGCAATACATAAAATAATGTAATAATGCAAATGCAATATAATCAAAAAACAGTAGTTACAAGCAAATACACCATAAAAGAATACCCCTAGAGGGGAAGGTGGAAGGGAAACCTGGACTGCAGCTGTATTAGCACTCGAACATCTACATTTATGGTAGGTACAAAACTGTACTATGTTCATCGTGCATACAGCTGCAGTCATAACAGATGGGTAGAATCCCAAAGCTAAGAAAGGGATGGCAAGCACTAGGTGGAGCTAGGAGGAGCCAAAATGCCCTGCAAGACTGCAGTGGCAAAGCCTGCTCTAGACTTGGGAGTATAATGGTAGGTTGTAGTGCTTAGAGAAGGTATGCACAGAACTCCAAGTGGCTACTTCTAAAATATCCTTGGTAGGCACTCCTCATAGGAAGGCTGCAGAGGTGGCTGTGGCCCTGGTGGAATGAGTTCTAATGCCTGTAGGTACAGTTTTGCCATGAAAGGAATAGCAAAAGTGTATGCAGTGGGCTATCCATTTTGAGAATGTCTGTTTGGATACTGACTTTCCTTGAGCTCCTACCGCATAGGCCACAAAAAGCTGTTCTGACTTTCTGAAAGGCTTTGTTCTGTCCAAATAATAATGCAGTTGTCTGTGGATGTCCCAGGAATGCAGTAATCTCACGCCTTTGTTTTGAGGATTAGGATAAAAAGTAGGTAAATGTATGGCCTGATTTAAAGCTACCCTGGATACCACTTTAGGCATAAAGGACGGGTTGGTACGTAATGAAACTCTGTCCTGATGGAAGATGATGAAAGGCTGGACCAGCCATAAGAGCCTGTAGTTCTGAAACTCTACGAGCTGAAGTGATAGCCAGAAGGAAAGCTGTTTTCCAGGACAAATATTGTAAATCTGATGAGGCAGCTGGTTCAAAAGGGGGCAAAGTCAGTTTTTTCAGAATGAAATTAAGATCCCAAGCAGGTATTGGTTGTTTTCTTGGAGGTCTTAAATTCTTAGCCCCTCTGAGGAACTGTCTTACTAGAGGGTGAGAGAATAAAGGTGGATCAGTATTGTATTCTGCAGAAATGGCTGAGGCATGGATTTTGATGGAGGAGAACGAAAGTCCACTGCTTAGCAGTTCGGCCAAATATTGTAGTATTTGAGGTAATTTCAGTTTTCCAGGGCACTGGCCCTTTTTCTCATTCCAAACACAAAAACATTTCCATTTTGCAGAGTAAGCTTTTCTAGTTGATGGCCTTCTGGCCTCCAAAATGACATCCTGCACCTCCTTGGAGAGCAGGGCCTGCTGTGATGCTAAGAAATCTTCCATGCGGCTAGATTGAGTGTCTTCAGCTGACTGTGAAGAGTTTTGAAGCTGTGCTGACTCAGAAGAAGAGGCATTAGAGGCAGGGTCCATGGTGGGGAATGCGTCAGGCTCCTTAGTAGTGGGTACCAGTGTTGCCTTGGCCAGTCCGGAGCAATGAGGATCATCTTTGGTCTGTCTGCTCTGGTCTTCAACAGGACTTTGGGCAGCAGAGGAAGAGGTGGGAAGGCATAAACTGTCATTGATGTCCAACTGAAAGAGAGAGTGTCCACTCTCCAGGCCTTTGGATGGAAGATCCTTGAGCAGAATTTTGTCAATTGATGATTTTTGTGGGAGGCAAAGAGATCTATGTCTGGCCTTTCCCATTCTTGGATTATTTCTGTAAAAACTTTTGGATGCAACTTCCATTCATGTGGATCTGTCATGTTCCTGCTTAGGTTGTCTGCCAGCGTGTTTTCCTTGCCTGGCAAGTACTGCGCTTGTAGTTCCATTTGTAAGTCCATGGCCATGTTCCAAAGTGACATGGCCAGTCTGTATAGGGGATAAGAATGTGTTCCTCCCTGCTTGTTTATGTACCACATAACTGTGGTGTTGTCTGTTCTTATCAATAGCTGACCTAGTTGTAGAAGGTCCTTGAAGGCTGTAATAGCATTTATCACTGCTAGCATTTCTTTTTGATTGATGTGAAGGTGCTTTTCGTTTTGGGTCCATTTGTCCTGAATGTCTGTCATGTGCGCCCCCAGGCGTAGTCCGAGGCTTCTGTTGTGATGACTTGATCTGCTTGAGGCCTGCTGAATGGAAGACCTGAGTTTGTTTGGCATGCTTGAGCCCACCACAGAAATTCCTTTTGCAGACATGGAATTAGTGGTATCATTGGTTCCAAACTGTGGCTGTGTTGAGACCATATGTTTTTTAGGTACCATTGTAGTTTTCTCATATGCAGCTTTGCACATGGGATTAGTAAGATGCAAAATGCCATGAATTCCAGAGCCTGCAGGATTTTCCTTGCAATCAGCCTGGTGCAATTGTTCAGTGTTCTGAAATATTGAATTAGTTGCCCCTGCTTCTCTGGCATGAGGTAGGCCATCTGGGTGTTTGTGTCCAAATTGGCACCCAGGAAAATTATCTTCCGAGAGGGTATTAGTCTTGATTTCTCTTTGTTGACTGTGCATCCTAGAGAGTTTAATAACATTATTACATAAGCCAGATGTTTCAGAAGAATGTGCTTGTTGTCCGCTTGGATCAGGCAGTCGTCCAAATAAGGGTATATTTGTATCCCTTGAAGTCTGCAGTAGGCAATTACTGATGCCAGGCATTTCGTGAATACTCTGGGGGCAGTAGATAAACCAAAGGGCAATGCAGAGAATTGATAATGTATTGAACCTGCAAGAAATCTGAGGCATCTTCTGCAATTTTGTCTGATTGGGACATGCAGATATGACTCCTTGAGGTCCAATGTTACCAGCCAAGACTCCTTGCCCAGCATGGGAAGAAGTTGCTGTAGAGTGAGCATCTTGAATTTTGGTATGAGTAGGAATGTGTTTAGGATGGAAAGATCCAAAATAGGTCTCCAATCTTTGCCCCTCCTTGGCACCAGAAATAGCCTGGAATAAAAACCTTGACCTTGTTCGTGCGTAGGTACCTCTTGAATAGCTTTCATGTTTATAAGATCTGAAATTTGCTTTTGTGCCTCTGCCCTATGATTGTGTGGCAGGTTTGGCATGCCTTTCATTTTTGGAAGGGTATGAAAATGGAATTTGTAGCCTCTGTTTATAATGTTCAGGATCCATTTGTCCTTTGTGACAATATGCCAATTTTTTGTGAATAGTGCCAGCTTTCCTCCTAAGGGGGCTGCCATTTGAGACCTGGTTGGCATGCAAAGGGGAAAGTCATTGGTTTTGCTTTCTGAAAGATTGCGAGTTGTCCTCACCACCTCTTTGTGTAGGAGCTTGCCATTGTCTGCCTCTGTACGAGCCTTGTGTTTGTCCTCTGCCCCTCAGGCACCTGTATCTGCCTCTTTGGGGTCTGTCTGTGGCAGGAAAGGACCAGTTTTTGGAAGGCCAATTTCTACTAAAACGTGGGGGTTGAACCTGCAGAAATTCTTTCACAGTTTGCATTGATTTAGCCTTTTCCTCCATTTTCCGTAATACTTCCTCAGCATTTGTCCCAAATAGTACATCCTTCTGAAGAGGTGTCTAGTAATTTAGCTTTGACATGATCAGGCAAGGCTTGCTCCTTGAGCCAGGCATGCCTACGTATGACTGAGCCTGTAACAGCAGCTCTACATGAGGCCTCTAGAGCATCAAAACCACATTGTAAGGTATGTTTACCCACTTGTTCTGCACTATGCATCAAATCCTGCAACTCCTTCATGTCTGGTTGTTCAGGTTGTGACATTTTACTTTTCAATTGAGATAACAGAAACTGTTGGTATTTTAGCATATGAAACTGACAGTTTAAGGCCCTCATGGATAAGGTAGCCAAGGTATATACCTTTTTCCCCCACCTTTCTAAGGATCTGGAATCTCTCTCGGAAGGCAATGGGTTTTTGGCAATGGAGGCCTTAACTCCCTTGGGCCCCTGTGAGATGGTTTCTAGATCAGCAGCATGGCTTTTGTATAGAAACTGGTGCGAGTCAGGAACCCTGTAGTACCTGTCAGGCTTACCTGGAGCTGGAGGGAGAGAGTCCGGGTTAAGGCAGGCCTCCAAGTAAACATCATCTAGGATGTCCAGGACAGGAGGTATAGCCAGAGGCCTGTGCTGGGGTAATAACAGAAATTCCCTGAACCTTTTCTTGGAATCTGAATAATCCTGGCCTTCCCAGTGGAAGTGTTCCCTTAAGGTATGCAGAGTTTCACCAAATGAGTAATCCTCAGGGGGGGATACAGAAGGAATAGATTCCTCTGCATCAGAGTCTTCAAAAGGAGAGCAAGACTGTTCCGGATAATCAGAGTGCTCTGAAATAATGGAGCCCTGATCAGAGGAGGGGGAATCTTCCTCCACTCTGGGTCTTTTGTCCGGAGGTGGCTGAGAACCTCTGATTAGAGTAATTAAATCCTCAGCCATTTTAAGCATCTGTTTCTTAGGCATGGGGTCTGGAGATGGGCCCTGTGTAGCTGGTCTCTTAGGGTGCATGGTAGCTTTAGACTGGGTGAAAGCCTTGATGGAGAAAGAAGAGGAAGGTCTGAAGACACCTTGAGTGGAGGTGGACCTGTCCACATTCTGTGTTTCAATGCCAAGCGTGGCTTCGGTATCTGTAGTCAGGGTGTGGGCCGAGGAGCCTGTGACCTCGGGTACAGGAGACACCGCCAAAGATGTGTCGTCGGTAATCAGGGGCTGCGTAGGTGCCTCGCTGAGAACCGGACCACGTGTAGTCGGCTTTGGCATGGTGTCGGTAGAGGCCGCGGACCTCGACTGTCAGTCCTTGTCTTTGCATTTTGTAGACAAAACCGAAGTCGGAGTATCCGACGACATAGTATAGTTAAATGCTTTCCCAAAATGATGCTGGGCGAACTCCGCCCGATGCTCAATAGTGCGTTTGTTGAATGTAGCACAAAAACGACAGACCGAGACGTCGTGGTCTGGGCCTAAACAAGGTATACAGAGGGAATGGAAATCCTTATGCGGTATTTGCTTCCCACAAGAAATACAATTATTAACTTTGTCTGACATCGGTCTGAGGCAAGAAAAAGTTTCCCCAACGGGGTACTTAGCTTTTAAGAAGACTTCGGTTCCAAATTTTTTTGTAATCTCAGGAGCTGGCCGACCGGCACTTGCGAACTGCTTCTGCTTCGGGCACCGCGCTGGTTCTTTTATACCCCTGTCGCACTGACGTCAGGGAAGAAGCGACGACAACCGACGCCGGACCTAGACTTTGGAATTCAGCCGACCGAGGACCCGCCAGACGGCAGGAGAACCCATCTGTTATGATTGCAGCTGTATGCACGATGAACATCTGGTGGGATAGGTAGCTGTTATGTACAAAACATCTGTAGAAATTAGGATGCATATACATCCCACAGAAAATTATTTCCTGCTATTCCGAAGGCATTTCTGATGTCTATGGATGAGGTTATGTCCCATCATCAAATATCTTCTATGTAGGACATAAGTTGTGTTTTATTAAACATTATAGTATTTTTCATATCCTGTATTTCAGACTACCCAGTTAAAACAGCTATGCAAAACAAGACACTGTTTTTAAGCACAACTATTCTGTATAAATATCTTTTATATCCAAAACTACGAAAATCTGAAACAAAACATTTGCTTCACAACTGAGTGAAGAAAAAAAAGTTATATACTACTGTAACAAATTTACAAGTCCATTTCTTTTTGTAAGACTTATTCAGATTTAAACACATTAAAATATATTAACATTCAAAATAATCACACAAAAAAACACTATTTACAATAGTGTTTACATCAAAAAATTAAGCCTGATGATTTAAAGAAAGATCCATCAGTAGGTTAAGCAACTGTTGTAACATTTGTAAATATTTTTCTATCACATTCAGTTTTAACCAATTACATACACAGATAATCTTACTTGTTCTCATCTTAACAGTGATCAGTTCATTCTTACATGCAATGTTTTCAATATTTATGCATTCCATTAAACACAGCAATGTAATTTTTCCAGATTTTATAATAACAAAGTCCATTTCCAATAACAGCTAGGACTTGCACACACGAGTTAGGACCACTCAGCAGACAAAACTTTTGTAGGTTGCAAGCAACTCTCCCTCATTCAATCGTGCAGCGGTCATTCTTTTCAGCTTTTTTTTTTTTCCATTTTTTTATGAGACTGAACTGACAGGAAATTAAGGCAAATGTAAGGGGTGAAAAGTACAGTTTTGTACCTACCATAAATGTAGATGTTCGAGGATTCCCTTGCTGCAGTCCTGACTATAGGGTATAGTCCCAGTCGGCCCGAATACCAGAGTAGGCTGGCGCCGGTCATGGCGCCTTAGACTGACGCCAGTACGTCAGGGTACTAATGCGCATGACCGACGCCATTCCTCAGTCTTTTCTTGCCCCAGATGTCAGAAGACCCAAAAGACAAGTCCCAAAAACAACCTGCACCAAAAAACATGTACAATATATACAACAATATGTACAAAAAATATATATATATATAAACTCACCTACACAACCACCCCAAAACACAGAGGGAAGGAGGGAGGGTATTGGACTGCAGCAAGGGAATCCTCGAACATCTACATTTATGGTAGGTACAAAACTGTACTATGTTCTTCGTCTTCCCTTGCTGCAGTCCTGACTATTGGGTAGAATCCCAAAGCAGAGGTAAGGGAGGCTGGCAAATTATAAAGTAGCAGGAGCTGACAACATGCCTTGTAAAACAGCTGTGGCAAAACCAGCCCTAGTCTTAGAGTATATAGGCAGGTGATAATGCCTAGAGAAAGTATGCACTGAACTCCAAGTAGCTGCTTCCAGAATATCCTTAGTTGCCACCCCCCTTAGAAATGCTGTTGAAGTGGCAGTAGCCCTAGTGGAATGAGGCCTAATCCCAGCTGGAACCTCTTTGCCATGATGGGAATAACAAAATGCAATGCAAAAGCCAATCCACCTAGAAATAGTTTGTTTTGACACAGGCTTGCCCTGTGAACCCAAAGCAAAAGAAACAAGTAACTGCTGAGACTGCCTAAAATTCTTAGTCCTGCTCAAATAATAACGCAATTGCCTGTGTACATCTAAAGTGTGCAAAATCTTTTCCCCTTTATTTTGAGGATCTGCAAAAAGTAGGCAAATGAATAGTTTGGTTTAAAGCCACACTAGAAACCACCTTAGGCATAAAGGAAGGATTAGTACGTAATGATACCCTGTCCTTATGGAAAATCAAAAGGGCTCTACTGCCATAAGGGCCTGCAACTCAGACACCCTTCTTGCAGAAGTAATAGCCAACAGAAAAGCAGTCTTCCATGACAAATATTTCAATTCAGCAGTAGCTGCAGGCTCAAAAGGTTGTAGAGTAAGTTTTCCAACACAAAATTGAGATCCCAAGCAGGAGTAGGAGCTCTACGGGGGTCTTATATTCTTTGCCCTCTAAGAAACTGCTTGAACAAAGGATGAGAAAACAAAGGTGGGTCACAATCATAGTGAGCTGAAATTGCTGCAGCATGAATCTTTATGGAAGAGAAGGACAAACCTTTGTCCAATAATTCAGTAAGATATTGAAGAGCCGCACTCAAATTAGGCTCTGAAATCTCCAAATTCTTTGCTGTACTCCAAAATAAAAATCTCTTCCATTTTTCAGCATACACTCTCCTAGTACTAGGCCTTCTAGCTTCCATAATCACATTTAAAACTTGTTGAGGAAGCTGAGACCTGCTGTGCTTCAACACAGAATATGCCAAGCTGTGAGATGAAGAGATTGAAGCTTGACATTGAGCAGATGACCGTCCTGCTGAGATAACAGATGAGGAATCAGAGGTAAAGGCCATGGAGGCTTCTTTACAAGACTCCTTAGAAGTGGGTACCAGTGTTGCCGAGGCCAATCTGGAGCTATCAAAATCATCCGTGGCCTGTCTTGTCTGACCTTTAATAATACCTTTGGAAGAAGAGGCAGAGGTGGAAAGGCATAGACATGAAGGTTTTTCCAACTGAAAGACAGAGCATCCACTTTCCAAGCTGTGTGATGAAACCCCTTTGTGCAATACTTTGGCAGCTGGTGGTTTAGTGGAGAAGCGAACAGATCTATGTCTGGAGTTCCCCATGACACTGTCAATTTCTGAAATACATGAAGATCCAGTTTCCACTGGTGGGGATGCATGATTTGTCTGCTTAATACATCTGCTAGGGAGTTCTGTGCTCCTGGCAGAAACCTTGCCTGAAGAGTCAGTTGCAGGCTTAACGCAGTCTCCCATAAAATCATTGCTTGCCTGCATAGAGGATAAGAATGTGTTCCCCTTGCTTGTTGATGTACCACATGACAGTTGTGTTGTCTGTTAGAATCAACACCTGCCCTGGAAGAAGTAACTCCTTGAACGCCATCAATGCAAACTGGACTGCTAACATCTCCTTCATGTTGATATGTAGATGCTGTAGTCTGGCAGGCCACTTGTCTTGTATCCACTTTCCATTCAGATGAGCTCCCAAGCAGTGTCCGAGGCATCTGTCGTTAAAATCTGACTCGCCTCTGGCCGGGTCACAGAGAGTCCCTTGTTTAGGTGACATTCCTGAGCCCACCACAAGAATTCCTTTTGAAGGCAAGGTATTATGTGAATGACAGTGTCCAAATCTTGGCAGTGCTGAGTCCATACATTTTGAGATACCATTGCAGCTTCCTCATATGCAGTTTGGCATTGGGAAGCACCAGAATACAAGATGCCATGAACCCTAATGCTTGAAGGACTGTCCTTGCAGTCAGCACGGACTGATGAGATAGTTGATGGAAGTAAAGTGACAGACTCTTTTGTTTGTCCGGGGTTAAAAGGCCATCTGGGCTGCTGTATTCAGTCTCACACCCAGAAAGCACATGTCTTGAGAGGGTACTAGACTGGACTTTATTTCGTTCACAGAATACCCTAGGCATCTTAGCACTGCTATGACATATTCCAGATGCTGTAGAAGGTCTTCCTTTTCTTGAGCCAGAATCAGGCAATCGTCCAAGTAAGGATAGATTTGAATGCCTTGAAGCCTGAAGTAAGCTATCACTGGAGCCAGAACCTTTGTGAATACTCTGGGCAGTAGATAAGCCAAAGGGCAATGCAGAGAACTGATAATGAAAATCTCCAGTTCGAAACGCAGATACTTTCTGCAACTTAGCCTTATAGGCACATGAAGGTAAGCTTCCTTGAGATCCAAAGTTACCATCCAGTGATCCTTGCCCAGCAGAGGTAACAGTTGCTGTAACGTCAACATCTTTGAACTTGGGAATGTCCAGATAAGTGTTGAGGATAGATAAATCCAAAATTGGTCTCCACATGTTCCCCTTCTTTGGTACTAGGAACAGGCGAGAATAAAATCCAAGCCCCTTTCTGATACAGGGACTGGCTGAATGGCCCCTATCTGGAGTAACTGAGAAACTTGCTTGTGAGCCTCTTTTCTTTGTGGAGGAGGAACATCTGGCATGCCTTTGAAAGGGGGCATTGTGTGAAAATAAAATCTGTAACCGTGATGAATGATATCCAGCACCCATCTGTCTTGAGTGATTAAATCCCAGTTTTCTTTGAAAAGAGACAATCTTCCTCCCAAAGGAGCTGCCAGGAGAATCCACTGGCAGCTGAAAAGGCAGGTCATTGGTTCTGCTTACGAAAGGACTGACCCCTGCCCTCACCAGAAGTCTGAGCAGGTGAACTGTCTGATCTAGGCCTAAAGAACCTTGAGCCCTGCCCCTACCACGCCTAGACCTACCCCTAGACTGGGAACCATAAGCAGGATATGTCCACCCCTTAGCAGGCCAATTTCTACTAAACTGGAGGCTGCACCTGCAAAAATCTTTAACAGTCTGCATAGACTTAGCTTTGTCCTCCATTTTCTTTAAAACTGCTTCCACAGGCGGTCCAAACAACACATCAGACTGTAAAGGAGCATCCAAAATCCTGGTCTTAACATGCTCAGCTAAATTCTGATCCTTCAACCAGGCATGTCTGCGAAGAACAGAACTAGTAGCAGCCACCCTCGAGGAGGCCTGAACAGCATCAAAACCACACTGCAAAGAATGCTTACCCACTTGCTCAGACACATGAACCAAATCCAGCAATTCTTTACACTCAATACCTTCCGCCAAAGCATCCACCTTAGATTTCAATTGTGAAAGGAGATAATTCTGATATTTCAGCATATGAAACTGACAATTCAACGCCTCATGGCTAGAGTGGAAGAAGTATATACTTTCTTACCCCACCTATCCAAAGCCCTTGCCTCTTTATCAGAGGGTACAGGATTTTTAACCACAGAAGCTTTAACACCTTTAGGCCCCTGAGAAACAGTTTCTGGGTCCGCCCTGGGACTCTTAAACAAATACTTATGAGCTTCTGGCACCCTATAATACCTATCAGGCTTAACAGGAGCAGGAGGCAAGGAGTCAGGGTTCAGGGAAGCCTCTGCAAAAACATCCTCCACCACATTCAACACAGGAGGAATAGCCAAGGGCCTATGCTGGGGTAAAACAAGAATTCCTCAGCCTTTTCCTGGAATCAGAGTAATCCTGGCCTTCCCATTTAAAGTGCTCCCTCATGGAGTGAAGAGTCTCTGAAAATGAAAAATCCTCAGGAGGAGAAGCTGTAGGAGTGGAATCATCCACATCAGAATCAGAATAAGTAGGAAACTCTTGCAAGTCTTCCACAGAAGACTCTGAAGCCTGTGAACACTGTTCAAAACTATCAAACTCCTGTTCCACCCTAGGCCTCTTATCAGGCGGGGCATAGAACCTCTAATCAGAGTAATCAAATCTTCTGCCATTTTAAGCATATGTTTCTTAGGCACAGAGCCAAATGCTAGGAGAAGCCCCACAGAAGCTGAACTTGGCCTACCTCTAAAAGAAGCTTTGGCAACAGAAGGAGAGGCCCTAACTACCTTGGGAAGAGAGGGAAGAACAGTTACCTGAGAAGCCCCCTCAGCCTGGCCTACCTCCTGAGAGGGCACATCCTGTAACAGTAAAGTATCTGCCTCAGACTCCATAGAGACTCCTGGCAAAACCTCTGGCTCCCCTGAGCCTGCTAAAGAACCGACGTCAGGGACCGCCGGTTCCTCACCCCTAGGCTTCACTGTTTTGTCCTTGCGCTTCTTGATGAAGCGGGCGCCGAGCATCCGACGGCATATTATAATTGCAACGCTTCCCAAACACTAACCTAGCACAATCAAGCCTCCTCTTAATAGTGCTTGTTAAATCTAGCACAAGAGCGGCAACCAACAACGCCGTGCTCAGGCCCTAAACAAGGTATACAACGATGATAATCCCTATGCGGTATCTGCTTCCCACAAGAAATACAGTTATTCACTTTTCTGACATCCGTTAAATACTGAGGCAAGAAAACCAAAATGTTCAACGGGTTACTTAGCCAACTCTGTTTCGGTCTGAAACTCCGGTTCGAAAATCTCAGAACGCCAACCTGCACTCGCAAATTGCTTCTGCATCGGACCATGCGGCAAAAAGACTGAGGAAATGACGGTCATGCGATTAGTACCCTGACGCATTGACGTCAGTCTAAGGCGCCATGACCGACGTCAGCCTTATACTCTGGTATTCGGGCCGACTGGGACGCGGACTATACCCTATAGTCAGGACTGCAGCAAGGGAAGACGAAGAACATCTCCAAACAATACACACAACAGGTGACAGATAAAATGAGGGTATGCTACTACAGATGGACTACCTTCTTAAAGATCCCTTTGTTAACCTAACTTTGATGTTGAATAAAGTACAGTTTACCTACCATAAATGTAGATGTTCGAGGATCCACATTGCTGCAGTCATAACCTGTGGGTAGTCCGCTGTCCTCGGTCGGCCCGAATACCAAAGTGTTAGGCTGGCGTCGGTCATGGTCGCTCAGATCTGACGTCAGTACGCAGTAGTACTTAAGCGCATGACCGACGCCATATCCTCAGTCTTTCTTGCCCCAGATGTCAGAAGGCCTAAAAAGTAAAGGCCATAGCCAAAATAGAAAATACCCAACAACCAACATGGAGAAAAATAATAATAATTCTCCCAAAAGAAAACACAGCAACCCCACACTACAGAGGGGAAGGAGGGAGGGAAAATTGGACTGCAGCAATGTGGATCCTCGAACATCTACATTTATGGTAGGTACAAAACTGTACTATGTTCTTCGTCTCACATTGCTGCAGTCATAACCTGTGGGTAGAATCCCAAAGCAAAGGAAAAGGGAGGCTGGCAAACTAAATAGCATTAGGAGCTGCTAACATGCCCTGTAAAACTGCAGTGGCAAACCCAGCCCTGGACTTGGAATAAAGAGGGAGATGGTAATGTTTAGTAAAAGTGTGCACTAAACTCCAAGTAGCTGCCTCCAAAATATCCTTAGTAGCTACCCCCCTTAAAAAGGCAGTAGATGTGGCAGTAGCCCTAGTGGAATGAGGTCTAATCCCAGCCGGAACATCCTTTCCATGATGAGAATAACAAAAAGCAATACAATGGCCAATCCACTTAGAAATAGTTTGCTTTGAAACAGCTTTCCCTTGTGAACCCAAAGCAAAAGAAATAAATAACTGTCGAGTCTGCCTGAACTCTTTAGTTCTGCTCAAATAATAGCGCAACTGCCTGTGAATATCCAAAGAATGCAAGATTGTTTCCCCTTTATTTTGGGGAGCAGCATAAAAAGTAGGCAAATGAATAGACTGGTTTAAGGCCACATTAGAAATAACTTTAGGCATAAAAGTAGGGTTAGTACGCAAGGACACCCTATCCTTATGGAAAATCAGGAAAGGTTCCACTGCCATGAGAGCCTGTAATTCAGATACCCTCCTAGCAGACGTAATGGCCAACAAAAAAGCAGTCTTCCAAGACAAAAACTTTAACTCAGATGTAGCTGCAGGTTCAAAAGGAGGTAAAGTAAGCTTTTCCAACACAAAATTGATATCCCAGGAAGGAGTAGGAGCTCTCATGGGGGCCTTATGTTTTTGCCCTCTAAGAAATTGTTTAAACAAAGGGTGAGAAAATAAAGGAGGGTCACAATCATAGTGAGCAGAAATGGCTGCAGCATGAACTTTCACGGAGGAAAAAGACAAACCCTTGTCTAGTAATTCAGTAAGGTACTGTAGTGTAAAACTCAAATTAGGCACTGAGACATCAAAGCTCTTTGCTGTGCTCCAAAGAAAAAATCTCCTCCATTTATCAGCATAAACTTTTCTAGTACTAGGCCGTCTGGCTTCCAAAATGACATCCAAAACTTGTTGAGGAAGCTGAGACCCCCCAGGGTCTAAAACAGAATACGCCAGGCTGTTAGATGCAGGGACTGTACCCTGACATTGAGAAAATGATTGCTTGACTGGGACAACAGGTGAGGAATCGGTGGCAAAGGCCAAGGAGGCTCCCGAACTAAACTCCTCAGCAGAGGATACCAGTGCTGGCGTGGCCAATCCGGTGCTATTAGAATCATGCAAGGCTTGTCCTGCCTGACTTTCAAGAGTACCTTGGGAAGGAGAGGCAGAGGAGGGAAAGCATAGACGTGAAGATTGTTCCAACTAAAAGATACAGCATCCACTTTCCAAGCTTTTGGGTGAAACATCTTTGTGCAAAATTTTGGCAGTTGGAAATTTAGTGGAGAAGCGAACAGATCTATGTCTGGAGTTCCCCAAGCCACTGTCAACTGTTGGAATACGTGAGGATCCAATTTCCACTCGTGGGGATCCACAATTTGCCTGCTCAATACATCTGCTAAGGAGTTCTGTGCTCCTGGCAGAAACCGTGCCTGAAGAGTGATGTGCAAACTCAGAGCAGTCTCCCACAATATCATTGCTTGTCTGCAAAGAGGGTAAGAATGGGTTCCCCCCTGCTTGTTGATGTACCACATGACTGTTGTGTTGTCTGTTTGAATCAACACCTGTCCTGGTTGAAGTAGGTCCTTGAAGGCCATCAGGACAAATTGGACTGCAAACATCTCCTTCATGTTGATATGCAAATGCTGTAGTCTGGGAGGCCACGTGTCTTGAATCCATTTCCCATTGAAGTGTGCTCCCAAGCCAGGTCTGAGGCATCCGTCTAAGATCTGACACGCCTCTGGTCGGGTCACAGAGAGTCCCTTGTTTAGGTGACATTCCTGAGCCCACCACAAGAACTCCTTCTGGATGCAAGGTATTATCTGAATGACAGTGTCCAAATCGTGGCAGTGTTGAGTCCATACACTTTTGAGATACCATTGTAGCTTCCTCATATGCAATTTGGCATTGGGAAGTACCAGAATGCAAGATGCCATGAACCCCAAGGCTTGAAGGACTGTCCTTGCAGTCAGCCTGGACATTACTGATAATTGCTGGAAGTATAGGTGAAGATTTCTTTGTTTGTCCGGGGTCAAAAAAGCCATCTGAGAGGCTGTATTCAGTCTCACACCCAGAAAGCACGTCTTGAGAGGGTACTAGACTGGACTTTGTTTCGTTCACAGAATACCCTAGGCACCTTAAAACTGCCATTACATACTGTAGATGTTGAAGTAACTTGTCTTTGTCTTGAGCAAGAATCAGGCAATCGTCCAGATAAGGATAAATTTGTATTCCTCTCAGTCTTAAGAAGGCTATCACAGGAGACAGAACCTTTGTGAACACCCTGGGCGCAGTAGATAAGCCAAAGGGCAATGCAGAGAACTGATAAAGAAAAATACCAGCCCGAAAACGCAGGAATCTCCTGCAACTGGGCCTGATAGGAATGTGAAGATAAGCCTCTTTGAGATCCAGAGTTACCATCCAGTGATCTTTGCCTAGCAGAGGCAGAAGTTGCTGTAAAGTTAACATCTTGAACTTTGGAATGTCTAGGTATGTATTGAGAATAGACAAATCCAGAATTGGCCTCCAAGTGTTTCCTTTCTTTGGCACTAGGAATAGGCGAGAATAAAACCCTAGGCCTACTTCTGACGGAGGTACCACCTGGATTGCCCCCATTTGTAAAAGCAAAGAAATTTGTTTGTGAGCCTCCAGCCTTTGCTGAGGAGGTACATCTGGCATGCCTTTGAAGGGAGGAAAAGTGTGAAAATAAAACTTGTAGCCTTGATTTACTGTGTCCAACACCCATTTGTCCTGGGTGACCAAATGCCAATTTTGTTTGAAAAGTGCCAACTTTCCTCCTAGAGGAGGTGCCAGACAGGAAGAATCTGGCAGCTGGAGACACAGGTCATTGGGTCTGTTTACGAAAAGGCTGACCCCTGCCCTCACCAGAAGATTGTGCAGGAGAACTCCAAGTCCTAGGTCTGAAAGAACCCTGAGCGTGAGCCCTGCCCCTACCACGTCTAGACCTGCCCTTAGACTGAAAATCGGAAGAAGGGTAAGACCATCCTCTTGCAGGCCAATTTCTGCTAAACTTAGGGGGCTGCACTTGCAAAAATTCCTTAACCGTCTGCATAGACTTAGCTTTGTCTTCCATCTTTTTCAAAACTGACTCCACAGGAGAACCAAAAAGAACTTCAGATTGAAGAGGAGCATCCAAAATTCGAGCTTTAACATGCTCTGACAAATTTTGATCCTTAAGCCAGGCATGCCTACGAATAACTGAACCAGTAGCAGCCACCCTGGAAGAAGCCTGAAGAGCATCAAAGCCACACTGCAAAGAATGCTTACCAACTTGATCTGAAGCATGAACTAAGTCCTGCAATTCCTTACACTCTATACCCTCAGCTAAAGCATCTACCTTAGATTTTAACTGACCTAACAGAAAGTTCTGATACTTCAGCATATGAAACTGGCAATTTAGAGCCCTCATAGCTAGCGTGGAGGAGGTATACACTTTTTTACCACACCTATCCAAAGCTCTAGAATCTTTATCCAGAGGAACTGGATTCTTAACCACAGAAGCCCTGACACCCTTAGGCCCTTGAATAATAATTTCCGGGTCAGCTCTAGGGCTCTTATACAAATATTTATGTGCCTCTGGAACTCTGTAATACCTGTCTGGCTTGACAGGGGCAGGGGGTAAAGAATCAGGATTAAGGGAAGCTTCAGAAAAAACATCCTGAACAACATCTAAAACAGGGGGAATAGCCAAAGGTCTATGTTGTGGCAAAAACAAAAATTCCCTAAGCCTCTTACGAGAATCAGAAAAATCCTGACCTTCCCACTTGAAATGCTCCCTCATGGAGTGCAAGGTTTCAGAAAAGGAAAAATCTTCTGGAGGAGAAGCAGAAGGACAGGAATCCTCTGCATCCGAATCAGAATAGGGGGGAAAGTCCTGAATATCCTCAGCTGAAGACTCTGAGTAATCTGAGGAATGCTCCAATCCCTCTAATTCTGTCTCCACCCTAGGCCTCTTCTCTGGAAGGGGCATAGAACCCCTGATCAAAGTAATCAAATCCTCTGCCATTTTCAACATATGTTTTTTAGGAACAGAGCCCGAAGAACTAGGGCTGAGGCCTGTACCAGAAAGACCAGGTCTAGCCTTAGCAGGGCCTTTAGAGACAGAAGAAGAAGGCCTAATAACCTTTTGTAAGGACGGAACCACAGAAACTTGAGAAGCCCCCTCGGCCTGGCCTAACTTCTGAGAGGCCAACTCCTGTAAAAGTAAAGGTTCCCCCTGGGATTCAGCCGAGGCCTCGACTGGATCCACAGATTCAACCGTAGATTCCATAGAACTGGCGTCCGCAACGGACGACCCATCCGGTTTAGACTTTAAAGATTTATCTTTTCGCTTTTTTGCGGTAGCGGGAGTCGGAGGATCCGACGGCATGTTGTAGTTACACCGCTTACCGAAAACAAGCCTAGCACAATCTAATCTGCATTTTATGGTGCGCTTATTAAATCTAGCGCAAAAGCGACACCCGACAACGTTGTGCTCAGGCCCCAAGCAAGGAATACAGAGAGAGTGATAGTCCCTATGAGGTATCTGTTTCCCACAAGAAATACAATTATTAACTTTTCCTGACATCCGGATACACTGAGGCAAGAAAAGACAAAAATATTCCCCAACGGGGTACTTAGCCCAACTTGGTCTTCGGTCTGAAACTCAAAAACTGAAAATTTCAGAACGCCGAACGGCACTCGCAAACGCTGCTTCTGCTTTGGACCACGCGGCAAGAAAGACTGAGGATATGGCGTCGGTCATGCGCTTAAGTACTACTGCGTACTGACATCAGATCTGAGCGACTATGACCGACGCCAGCCTAACACTTTGGTATTCGGGCCGACCGAGGACAGCGGACTACCCACAGGTTATGACTGCAGCAATGTGAGACGAAGAACATCAAAATGGCCACTAGAAAGATGGTCTTCCAGGAAATAAAGTAAATGTCTACAGAACTAGCTGTCTCAAAGACTGGGATAATGAGCTTTTCCAGCATAAATTTCTTATGCAGGGTTAGTATCTCAAACAGGAGGACCAAGTTGAAATCCACCTTGTATAAAGAAAAGTAAGTAAAGAGGAGCATTGCCTAGAATGAAAGCTGTTAACACCCAAATTAATTTTTATGGAAGAGATGAAATATTTCAAATATAAGGCAAAAGGAAGAGGCTGAAAGATCAATTCCCTTGTTGGAGGCACAAACAAACAAAAAATCCATTTGTCTCTGTAAATTTTAAACAGAAAGCCTCTGAAAGGTAATGATGGAAATCACCCTCTCTGAAAAGATGGACATTCAAACTATTAATGGAACCAAAGAAGCTATGCTGTAATCTTTCAGAAGTTCCCTGGGCCTTAAACTGAAAGGTAAGGTAGCATCTCAAAAAAAAAATCACAAATACAGCAGCTTTTTCTGAAGAAAAAGGGCTCAGCAGGGGAAATGATGCATGTCTCAGCCAGAAAGGAGCTATGAAAAAGAAAAGTACAGTTGTGTGTACCTACCATAAATGTAGATGTTCGAGTGTATTCACTGTTGCAGTCATTACATGGGTTATCCTGCTGGCAGGCGACCCGCAGTCGGCCCGAGTTCCAAAGTCTTGGTACGGCATCGGTTGCTGTCGCTCCTTCCCTGATGTCAGTGCGCCAGGGGTATAAAAGTTGCAACCAACGCCATTTTCTTCAGTTTTACTTGCCCCAGATGTCAGGTGCCCCCAGATAGGAAGGCTGGAAAGACAAAATTATGCCAAAAGCTATGCATATATTACTATAAACATTTCCTTCATCTACAAGCAAATACACCACAAAGGTAGTTTAGAGATGAGATGTACAGAGAAGTCCCAGCAATGAAAAAAGGGGGGTGGTGGGTGGGTAACCTGGACTGAAACAGTGAATACACTCGAACATCTACATTTATGGTAGGTACACAACTGTACTATGTTCATCGTCTTTCACTGTTGCAGTCATTACACTTGGGTAGGATCCCAAAGCTGAGGTTGGGTGGCTGGGTCTAAATTGGATTTGGCGAGGCTAAAGTACAGTTTTGTACCTACCATAAACGTAGATGTCCGAGTGCTAATACAACTGCAGTCATAACAGATGGGTTCTCCTGCCGTCAGGCGGGTCCTCGGTCGGCCGAATTCCAAAGTCTAGGTCCGGCGTCAGTTGTCATCGCTTCTTCCCTGACGTCAGTGCGCCAGGGGTATAAAAAAAACAGCCGACGGCATTTTCTTTAGTTTTTCTTGCCCCAGATGTCAGGTGCCCCCAGAAGGAAGGCAATACATAAATTTGTGTAATAAAGCAATGCAATATAATCAAAATACAGTAGTTGCAAGCAAATACACCATAAAAGAATACCCCAATCAGGTTGTATGAGGAGGTGTTAGCCAACAGGCCTGTCCCAAGAGGGGAAGGAGGGAGGGAAACCTGGACTGCAGCTGTACTAGCACTCGGAACATCTACATTTATGGTAGGTACAAAACTGTACTAGGTTCATCGTGCATACAGCTGCAGTCATAACAGATGGGTAGAATCCCAAAGCTAAGAAAGGGGTGGTAGGCACTAGGTGGAACTAGGAGGAGCCAGAATGCCCTGCAAGACTGCAGTGGCAAAGCCTGCTCTAGTTTTGGAGTATAATGGTAGGTGGTAGTGCTTGGAGAAGGTATGCACAGAACTCCAAGTGGCTGCTTCCAAAATATCTTTGGTAGGAACTCCTCTGAGGAAGGCTGCAGAGGTAGCTGTGGCCCTTGTGGAGTGAGATCTGATGCCTGCAGGTACAGTTTTACCATGAAAAGAATAACAAAGGCATATGCAGTGGGCTTATCCATTTTGAGATTGTCTGTTTGGAAATTGGCTTCCCTTGAGCTCCTATAGCATAGGACACAAAGAGCTGTTCTGATTTTCTGAAAGGCTTTGTTCTGTCCAAATAATAATGCAGCTGTCTGTGGATGTCCAAGGAATGTAGTAGTCTCTCCCCTTTGTTTTGAGGATTAGGGTAGAAGGTAAGTAAGTGTATAGCCTGATTCAAAGCTACCCTGGATACCACCTTTGGCATAAAGGACGGGTTGGTTCGTAAGAAAACTCTGTCCTGATGGAAGATAATAAAAGGCTGCACAGCCATGAGGGCTTGTAGTTCCAATACCCTACGAGCTGAGGTGATAGCCAGAAGGAAAGCTGTTTTCCAGGACAAATATTGCAAATCTGTTGAGGCAGCTGGCTCAAAAGGAGGCAAGGTCAGCTTTTCTAGAATGAAATTGAGATCCCAAGCAGGTATTGGTTGTTTCCTTGGGGGTTTTATATTCTTAGCCCCTCTGAGGAACTGTCTTAAGAGGGGGTGAGAGAATAAAGGTGGATCAGTGTTGTATTCTGCAGAAATGGCTGAGGCATGGATTTTGATGGAGGAGAATGAAAGTCCACTGCTTAGCAGCTCAGCTAGATACTGTTATATAGGTAAATTCAGTTTTCCAGGATTCTGGCCCTTTTTCTCATTCCAGGCACAAAACCGTTTCCATTTTGCGGAGTAAGCTTTTCTAGTAGACGACCTTCTGGCCTCCAAAATGACATCCTGCACCTCCTTGGAGAGTAGGGTCTGTTGTGATGTTAAGGAATCTTCCATGCGGCCAGATTGAGTGTTTTCAACTGACTGTCAAGAGTTTTGAAGCTGTGCTGAGTCAGAAGAAGAGGCATTAGAGGTAGGGTCCATGGAGGGGAATGCGTCAGGCTTCTCAGGAGTGGATACCAGTGCTGTCTTGGCCGGTCTGGAGCAATGAGAATCATCTTTGGTCTGTCTGCTCTGGTTTTTAATAAAACTTTGGGCAGCAAAGGAAGAGGTGGAAAGGCATAAACTGTCATTGCTGTCCAACTGAAAGAGAGAGCGTCCACTCTCCACGCCTGTGGGTGAAAAGTCCTTGAGCAGAATTTTGATAATTGGTGATTTTTGTGGGAGGCAGAGAGATCTATGTCCGGCCTTCCCCATGCTTGAAATGTCTCTGTAAAAACTTGAGGATGCAACTTCCATTCGTGTGGATCTGTCATATTTCTGCTTAGGTTGTCTGCCAGCGTGTTTTCCTTGCCTGGCAAGTACTGTGCTTAAAGTTCGATTTGTAATTCCAGAGCCATGTTCCAAAGTGACATGGCCAGCCTGCATAGGGGGTATGAATGGGTTCCTCCCTGTTTGTTTATGTACCACATTACTGTGGTGTTGTCTGTCCTTATCAATAGTTGACCTGGATGCAGAAGGTCTTTGAAAGCTATAATAGCATTTATTACTGCTAGCATTTCCTTTTGATTGATGTGAAGGTGCTTTTCTTTTTGGGACCATTTGCCCTGAATGCACCGATCTGTCATGTGCACCCCCCAGGCATAGTCTGAGGCGTCTGTTGTGATGACTTGATTTGCTTGAGGCTTGCAGAATGGGAGACCTGTGTTTGTTTGGCATGCTTGAGCCCACCACAGAAATTCCTTTTGAAGACATGGAATTAGTGGTATTATTGTTTCCAAACTGTGGCTGTGTTGAGACCATAGGTTTTTCAGGTACCATTGAAGTTTCCTCATATGCAGCTTTGCACATGGGATTAGTAGGATGCAAGATGCCATGAATCCCAGAGCCTGCAGGATTTTCCTTGCAGTAAGCCTGGTGAAATTTGCTAGTGTTCTGAAGTATTGAGTCAGTTGCCCCTGCTTCTCTGGCGTGAGGTAGGCCATCTGAGTGTGTGTGTCCAAGTTGGCACCCAGGAAAATTATTTTCTGAAAGGGTATTAGCCTTGATTTCTTTTTGTTGACTGTGTATCCCAGAGAATTCAACAACATTATTACAAAAGCCAGATGTTTCAGAAGTATGTGCTTGTTGTCCGCTTGGATCAGGCAGTCGTCCAAGTTTGGGTATATTTGAATCCCTTGAAGTCTGCAGTAGGCAATTACTGATGCCAGGCATTTCGTGAATACTCTGGGCGCAGTAGATAAGCCAAAGGGCAATGCAGAGAATTGATAATGGGTTGAACCTGCAAGAAATCTGAGGTATCTTCTGCAATTTTGTCTGATTGGGACATGCAGGTATGCCTCCTTGAGGTCCAATGTTACCAGCCAAGACTCCTTGCCCAGCATGGGAAGAAGCTGCTGTAATGTGAGCATCTTGAATTTTGGTACGAGTAAAATGTGTTTAGGATGGATAGGTCCAAAATAGGTCTCCAATCTTTTCCCTTCCTTGGTACCAGGAATAGTCTGGAATAAAAAGCTTGACCTTGTTCGTGAGTAGGTACCTCTTGAATAGCTTTCATGTCCATGAGATCTGAAATTTGTCTTTGTGCCTCTGCCCTTTGATTGTGTGGCAGGTTTGGCACGCCTCTCAGTTTTGGAAGGGTGTGAAAATGGAATCTGTAGCCTCTGTTTATAATGTCCAGGATCCATTTGTCTTTTGTGACAATATGCCAATTTTTGAAAATAATGCCAGTTTTCCGCCTAAGGGTGCTGCCATTTGAGCCTTGCTTGGCATGCAAAGGGGAAAGTCATTCGGTTTGCTTTCTGAATGGCTGAACTATCCTCACCACCTCTTTGTGTAGGAGCTTGCCATTATCTGCCTCTAACGATCCTTGAGATTGCCCTCTGCCCCTCGGCCTGTATCTACCTCTTTGGGGTCTGTCCGTGGCTGGAAAGGACCAATTTTGGAAGGCCAATTTCTACTGAAACGTGGAGGTTGTACCTGTAGAAAATCTTTCACTGTTTGCATTGATTTAGCCTTTTCCTCCATTTTCTTTAATACATCCTCAGCTTTAACACCAAATAATACATCCTTTTGTAGAGGGGCATCTAGTAATTTAGCTTTGACATGATCTGGTAAGGTTTGCTCCTTGAGCCAGGCATGTCTACATATGACTGATCCTGTAACAGCAGCTCTACATGAGGCCTCTAGAGCATCAAAACCACATTGCAAGGTATGTTTACCCACTTGTCCTGCACTATGCATCAAATCCTGCAACTCCTTCAAGTCTGGTTGTTCAGGTTGTGACATTTTACTTCTCAACTGTGACAACAGCAACTGTTGGTACTTTAGCATATGGAACTGGCAGTTTAATGCCCTCATGGTTAACGTGGCCGAGGTGTATACCTTTTTTCCCCACCTTTCTATGGATCTGGAATCTCTCTCGGAAGGTAATGGGTTTTTTGCAGTGGAGGCCTTAATTCCCTTGGGGCCCTGCGAAATAGTTTCTGGGTCAGCCGCATGGCTTTTGTATAAAAATTGGTGCGAGTCAGGAACCCGGTAGTACCTGTCTGGCTTGACTGGGGCTGGAGGTAAAGAATCCGGGTTAAGGCAGACCTCAGAATACACATCATCTAGTATGTCTAAGACAGGAGGTATAGCCAGAGGCCTGTGCTGGGGTAGCAAGAGAAAATCCCTAAGCCTTTTCTTGGAATCTGAGTACTCAGCCTTCCCAGTGGAAGTGTTCCCTTAAGGTATGCAAGGTTTCCCAAATGAGTAATCCTCTGGGGGGGGAGACAGAGGGAATGGACTCCTCAGCATCAGAATCTTCAAAAGGGGAGTAAGAATGTTCATCGGAGTGCTCTGAAATAATGGAGGCCTGGTCAGAGGAGGGGGATTCTTCCTCCGCTCTAGGCCTTTTGTCCGGGGGGGGGGGGGGTTGAGAACCCCTGATAAGAGTAATCAAATCCTCAGTCATTTTAAGCATCTGTTTTTTAGGCATGGGGCCTGGAGAAGGGCCCTGTGGAGCTTGTCTCTTAGAATGCATGGCTGCTTTAGACTTAGTGAAAGCCTTGATAGAAAAAGAAGAGGAAGGTCTGAAGACACCTTGAGAGAAGGCAGACCTGGCTACATTTTGAGATTCACCACCAAGAGTGACTTCGGTATCTGTAGTCGGGGTGTGGGCCGAGGAGCCTGCGACCTCGGGCACAGAAGACACCGCCAATTAAGTGTAGTCGGTAGGCAGGGGCTGCGTAGGCGCCTCTCTGAGAACCGGACCACCTGTAGTCGGCTTTGGCGTGGTGTCGGTAGAGGCCGCGGACCTCGTGTGTCGGTCCTTATCTTTGCGTTTTTTAGACAAAATTGGAGTCGGAGTATCCGACAACATAATATAGTTAAATTTTTTGCCAAAATAGTGCTGGGCGAACTCCGCCCGACGCTTAATGGTGCGTTTGTTGAATGTTGCACAAAAACGACAGACCGAGACGTCGTGGTCTGGGCCTAAGCAAGGAATGCAGAGGGAATGAAAATCCTTATACGGTATTTGCTTCCCACAAGAAATACAATTATTAACTTTGTCTGACGTCGGTCTGAGGCAAGAAAAGTTTCCCCAATGGGGTACTTAGCTTTCAAGAAGACTTTGATTGCAAAATTTTCATAATTTCAGGAGCTGGCTGACCGGCACTTGCGAACTGCTTCTGCTTCGGGCACCGCGTGGCAAGAAAGACTGGAGAAAATGGAGTCGGCTGGTTCTTTTATACCCCTGGCGCACTGACGTCAGGGAAGAAGCGACAACCGACGCCGGACCTAGACTTTGGAATTCGGCCGACCGAGGACCCGCCTGACGGCAGGAGAACCCATCTGTTATGACTGCAGCTGTATGCACGATGAACATCAAGCCCTGCAGAACTGCAGTGGCAAAGCCTGCTCTGGATTTAGAGTAGAGAGGCAAGTGGTAGTGCTTGGTGAATGTGTGCACTGAGCTCCAGGTTGCAGCATCTAAAATGCCTTTGGTTGGTACTCCTCTGAGGAAAGCTACTGAAGTGGCTGCTGCTCTGGTAGAATGAGGCCTAATGCCTTTAGGCACCGATTTGCCATGTTGTGCATAACAGAAGTGGATGCAGTGTCCTATCCATTTCGAGATTGCCTGCTTTGTAATAAGCTTTCCTTGTGATCCAGCAGCATATGCTACAAACAGTTGCTCATTTTTTCTGAAAGCTTTTGTTTTGTCCAAGTAGAATTGTAGCTGTCTGTGTATATCCAAAGCATGCAGAAGTCTCTCCCCTTTATTCTGGGGGTTTGGGTAAAAAGTAGGTAAATGAATGGTTTGGTTTAAAGCCACATTGGAGACCACTTTTGGCATGAATATTGGGTTTGTCCTAAGAGAAATCCTGTCCTGATGGAAAATGAGAAAAGGTTCAACAGCCATTAATGCCTGCAACTCTGAGACTCTTCTTGCTGAAGTTATTGCTAGGGGCAGAGCAGTTTTCCATGACAAGAATTTTAGATCAGCTGTGCTGGCTGGTTCAAAAGGAGGTAGTGTGAGTTTTTCTAAAACAAAATTGAGGTCCCAAGTAGGTACTGGTGCTCTCCTTGGGGGTCTTATATTTTTTGCCCCTCTGAGGTATTGTCCTAGTAGAGGATGTGAAAAAATAGGAGCTTCCATATTGTAATGAGCTGAAGTGGCACAGGCATGGATTTTAATAGATGAGAAGGATAAGCCTTTGACCAACATCTCAGTTAGGTATTGCAAGACCTGAGGTATATTAGGGACAAGTGGTTCGAGCCCTTGTGCCTGGTTCCAAGCACAGAATCTCTTCCATTTTCTGCATAAGATTTCCTAGTGCTGGGTCTCTTGGCTTCTAAAATAACATGCATAACAGCTTTAGAGAGAGGTGCAGTCTGAGTGGCTACATTATCTGCCATGCTGCCAGGTTTAAGGGTCTTAGTTGACTGTGCAGAATCTTACTGTTTTGTTGTGTCAGAAGATGAGGGATTTGAGGTAGAAGCCAAGCTGGGCCTGGAGACAAACTCTTTAGGAGTTGATACCAGTGCTGGCGTGGTCAGTCTGGTGCAATCATGATCAATTTTGGCCTTTCTTGTCTGACTTTTAGTAACACCTTGGTGAGAAGAGGCATTGGAGGGAAGGCATAGGCTATCAGGCCTTTCCAGCTGAATGAGAGCATCCACTTTCCATGCTTGAGAGTGATAAGTTCTTGTGCAAAATTTCTGAATTTGGTAATTGTGAGGGGGAGGCAAAAAGATCTATAACTGGGTGTCCCCATTTCCTCGTTATGCTGAACACTTGTGGATTTAGCTTCCATTCGTGAGGATCCATGATATTTCCGCTTAGTTCGTCTGCCAGTGTGTTTTTTGTTCCTGGCAGGAATTGTGCTTGCAGATGTATTTGCTAGGTCAGTGCTGTGTTCCACAAAGTCATGGCTTGTCTGCATAGGGGCTAGGAATGTGTGCCCCCTTGCTTATGTACCACATAACTGTGGCATTGTCGGTCTTTATTAATAGTTGTCCTGGATGTTTTAGGTCCTTGAAGGCTGTCAGGGCATTCTGTACAGCTAGCATCTCTTTTTGATTGATGTGAAGATGCATTTGTTCCTTGGGCCACGTGCCCTGAATACATTTTCCTGCCATATGTGCTCCCAGGCATAATCCGATGCATCTGTTGTTATTGTTTGCTTGGCTGTGGGTAAGGTGAAAGGCTGTCCCTTGTTGTGGTGACAGGCCTGGTACCACCATCCAAACTCCTGTTGTAGGCAGGGAATTAAAGTTATGATTGTCTCCAGGCTGTGACAATACTGAGTCCAAACACTTTTTAGATACCATTGTAGTTTCCTCATATGCAGTTTTGCATATGGAATTAGTAGAATGCAGGATGCTATGAAGCCCATGGTCTGCAGAATTTTTCTTGCAGGGAGCTGGGTTTTTGTTGCCATCATTTGAAAGTAATGAGTCAGTTGCCTTTGTTGTCTCGAGTGAGATAAGCCATCTGGGCAGTTGTATTTAAGCTTGCACCCAGGAATATTATCTCTTGAAAGGGCACTATTTTTGATTTCTTTTTGTTTACTGTGTACCCTAGGCAAATTAGCAATCTTTTTACAAACGCCAGGTGCTTTAGAAGAATGTCCCTGCTCTCTGCTTGAATAAGGCAGTCGTCCAAGTAGGGATATATTTGAATTCCTCTTTGTCTGCAAAATGCAATTAATGTGAAGACCCTGGGCGCAGTAGATAAGCCAAAGGGCAGTGCAGAGAATTGGTAATGCATTAAGCCTGCTATGAATCTGAGGTATCTTCTGCAAGATTGTCTGATTGGGACATGCAGGTATGCCTCCTTGAGGTCCAAAGTAACTAGCCAAGCCTTCTTGCCCAGCATGGGCAGAAGTTGCTGTAGTGTCAACATTTTGAATTTTGGAACATCCAGGAAAGTATTTAGAATTGACAGGGCCAGTATTGGTCTCCAGGCTTTGTCCTTTCTGGGTACTAAGAAAGATCTTGAGTAAAATCCTTGTCCCTGTTCTTGCTGTGGAACTTTTTGAATAGCTCCCATGTCCATAAGAGCAGCAATCTGTTTTTGTGCCTCTGCCCATTGGTTTTGTGGCAGGTCTGGCATACCTTTTGGTTTTGGAAGCGTGTGGAAGTGGAACCTGTAACCCTGAGAAATAATACTCAGCACCCATTGGTCCTGGGTGATCATGTGCCAACTTTTTGAGAAAAGTGCTAGCTTTCCCCCTAGGGGTGCTGTCAACAGGTAAGTGATTGGCATTTGCAGAGGGAAGTCATTGGGACTGTTTCCTATAAGGTTGTGATTTGTCTTCCCCTCCTTTGGGGGCTGAAGCACCCCACTGTTTAGGTCTGTAGGATCCTTGTGGCTGAGATCGGCCATTTGGGCATCTGTATCTGCCTCTTTGTGGCCAGTCTGACACTGGAAAGGACCAATTTTTTGAAGGCCAGTTTTTGCTAAATCTAGGTGGTTGAACCTGTAAGAAATCTTTTACTGTTTGCATTGACTTTGCTTTATCCTCCATTTTCTTTAACACCTCTTCTGCCTTAACACCAAACAAAGTATCATGCTGCAATGGAGCATCCAATAATTTTACTTTAACATGGTCAGGTAAACTTTGTTTTTTCAACCAAGCATGTCTTCGAATAACAGAGCCTGTAACTGCAGCTCTACAAGAAGCCTCTAATGAATCAAAACCACATTGCAGAGTATGCTTTCCCACTTGTTCAATTGCATGCAATAAATCCTGCATTTCCCTATTGTCAGGACTTTCTGTATTTGAAACCATTTTCTGTTTTAACAAAGACATGAGATACTGCTGATATTTAAGCAGGGGGGAAACTGACAGTTTAAAGCTCTTACAGCTAAAGTAGCAGAAGTGTAAACTTTTTCCCCCCATCTGTCCAGAGCTCTGGAATCACTATCGGAGGGGACAGGAATTTTGGCAGTGGAAGCCTTAACCCCTTTAGGACCCTGAGAAATTGTTTCTGGGTCTGCAGTGGGGTTTTTGTAAAGAAATCTATGAGTCAGGGACCCTGTAGTATCTATCTGGCTTGACGGGTGCAGGGGGTAAAGAATCAGGAGACAGACTGGATTCAGAAAAATCATCATTAACAATATCAAGCCAGGGGCCTGTGCTGAGGCAATAAAAGTAAGTCTCTGAGCCTTTTCTTGGATTCTGAATAATCCTGGCTCTCCCAATGGAAATGCTCCCTCATGGTGTGCAAGGTTTCCCCAAAGGAATAATCTTCAGGCGGTGAGGCTGAAGGTATGGACTCTTCTGCATCAGAATCCTAATAGGGATGGACAGAATATCCATGATCAGAAGAGGAGTCAGAGGAAATGGAAACCTGATCAGAGGAATCATAATCAGTGTCTTGTCTAGGCCTTTTGTCAGGAGGGGGATGGGAGCCCCTGATTAAAGTAATAAGGTCTTCGGCCATTTTAAACATCTGTTTCTTTGGCATGAATGACTGTTCTGGAGAATGCTGTACTTGTTTTCTTGTCTTTAATGGTGTTTTTGACTTTGTCTTTGTTGCTGTAGTGGGCTTAATTGTAAGCTGTGAAGGTCTGAAAACACCCTCAGAAGCCGATGCCTGCTCAGCGGCCCGGACCCATCTGAGGGTATAGTTTCCACAGGCCTAGGTGTCTCCACGTGGCTGTCGGTTACGGCCTGCGGCTCTGAGGTAGCGGGTGTCAGGGGCTGCAAAAGCGCCTCACTGAGAACCGGCGACTGGCCTAGAAGAGGCTTCGTCTGTTTTGGACCTCGGATGCCTGTCCTTTTCTTTGTCTTTGCGTTTTTATAAATTCCAGTCGTCGGTTGTTCCGACTGCATTATGTAATTAAACCTTCAGCCAAAGTAATGTAAAGCAAAATCAAACCGATGTTTAATAGTTCGTTTATTGAATCTAGCACAAAACAGACAATTAGTAACGTCGTCATCAGGGCCTAGGCAAGGAATACAGTAAGAGTGAAAGTCCTTATGAGGTATTTGCTTCCCACAAGAAATACAATTATTAACTTTTACTGACATCGGTCTGGAGCAAGAAAAAGTTTCCCCAACGGCGTACTTAGCTTTATTGAAGACTTTGGTTCTGAAACTCAATTTTGAAAATCTTAGGAGTCGGCCGACCGGCACTTGCGAACTGCTTTTGCTTCGGGCACTGCGCGCCAAGAAAGACTGGAGAAAATGGTGTCTGTTGCAACTTTTATACCCCTGGTGCACTGACGTCAGGGAAGGAGTGACAGCAACCGATGTCGGCCCAAGACTTTGGAACTCGGGCCGTCTGCGGGTCACCTGCCAGCAGGATAACCCAAGTGTAATGACTGCAGCAGTGAAACACGATGAACAACTGGTTTTCTGGATGAATCTTTTCAAAGGAAAACAGATCAAACAATGTTTTGCCCCAGACAAAAAAAAAAAAACTGATTCAAAGGACTCAGAAGTGATTCATGATACATTTAGAGGCACTGGCTATGATTGTCCAAAGAAATGAAGCCTTCTACAGTATGTTTCACTATCACAAGTGGTGAGAAGTGATGGTTCACTGCTACACTCAGTCTCTAGACAAAGAGAACAGGAATGAGTTCCTCTCCATTTGCTGATACCATACAAAATGTGCTCTTGTCCAAATTAATGGAAAATGGGTCTCCGAAACAGACAGCCCTGAAAGAGCACAAATGCCAGAAGACATGCTCTCATTTTCCTAATGTTTATGTGAACAGGAGATTCCTAACATGACCAGGTACCCTAAACAATCTTGCCTGTTGCAGTAATCCCTATCCCACTCTACAGCAGATGCATCAGTGGTGTCTGCAACTCAAATAGGCTTCCAGAAAGCAAACTGGAGTGATACAACCACTGTAGATGCAAACAAGGTTTGGAAATTCAAACAGGAAAGGAGAAAGAGATAAAGATGCTGTGGTCACTGGAAGAGAACCCATCACTATAGTAAGTCTTATGTGAAACCTTGCATAAGGTAGTGTAATAGCTGAAGCGGCCCTAAGGCTTAATGCTCTGAGAAATGTATCTGCTTGTACAGACTGAGCTGAAATAATGGATGCAACCACTTAGTCCAAAGAAAGCATTTTATCCTAGGTTACAAGATACCAACATGAAGCATTTAATGTACATCCTATGAATGCATTAGTCTAAAATGGAAGTGACACTTTGTAATGTTCACTATTATTCCCTAGGGAAATAAAAAGCTAGAGCAGAGACTCTTATGTTTACGATATTCAACACTAAAGGGGAAGCACAGAGACAGTCAACTAGATATGTGAATAGCTGGTTCACTGCAGTGAGTTAACACTTTAGATGCAAATTCAAACATTACTACAGGCAGATGTGGGGCCAAATGGAACAAGAATGAATTAGTGATGAATGGCCATGACACAAAAATGCAGAATGATCCCAAATCCTGAGTGATTTTGATGTGGGGGCAGGTGTCTTTTAGGTTCAGAAAGCATATCCAGTCTCTTTCTGACAGTCAAGGAGGATAGGCTGCATCATAAAATCACAAGAAAGGTATCAAGTGGGATAAACACGGTTAGACTCAAAGATTCTATAATAAGCAAAGATAATGTAGAATAAAATCTAAGACCTTATGGTCAAGTGGAATCTCCTGGATGGATTGTTCCCCTTGGAACCTTAAAATGCCCTTCCTTTGGATGGGATGGGATGGGATGTCTCACAAGTACTGACAGAATCCGAGAACGGGAGAGGAACAGCATAGTATAACCTCTGGATGTTTCGTCTCTGATCCAGCTGCCCGTAGCAATCTTTTTTCAAGTGGTCAGGTTTAGAAAAAAATGAACCTTAACCACCTCCACACTGGGGCAGCTGGGCAAGCTTTCAGAACTGATCTCCACACCTGGAACTGACCTCAGAGAAAGCATCAAGAAACCCCAGGTGTGTGTAACCTTACCAGCATCCAAAATTAAAAGACTTTCTTTCTAGCTTTCTCCTTTTATTGCTTTTGCCATTGTGTAACCTTCCTAAACCAAATGTGGTGTTAGGTCCTCTGCTTTTTATTAGAAGTTGGCTGTGGAGTATAACTTTTTACCCACAGCTGAGAGAATCTTGTCTTGCTTTTCCATATTTTCATTATGCTGTTTAACTTCCTTGCCAAACAGGAGAGGTCCAGTGAAAGAGGATTCTAGAAAGGTCACACTTGTCTTTAGCAAAGTCTAAAAATGCACTTGGAGAGCAGATGCAAGGTGATGCCAGATCATACCTAACAGAACATTCTAACACATTACAGAACATGCTGACCACAAGTTTGCTTACATCTGAGGAAGCTGTAACTCCAGGTATTCAACTTTTTCTTTAATGGCTTAATCAGTAACCTGTCCAAAACATGGCACTTTATGGAGTACTTCAAAAAAACACACTTGTGGTGAAAGTCCCAAAGGTTATGGAAGATGGACTTCTGATCATATCATATGACTGCCTCAGCCAGCCATAAACCACATTTCAAAAAATTGACGAGTGAAATAAGTATGCTGCCCCATCAAAGTTCTAGAATAAAATTATAAAGTTCACTTGTGTGAGTAAAACTTACTGTAACATTAGATATTTGAATGATCACTGCTGCAGTAGCCAAAGCTATATGGGTTGCATCCTGCAAAGGATACAACAGCCAGCCAGCTTCCAATTGGCCAAAACATTAGCCACGTTGAACTGATCAGAACAAAAGTCAGGTTTGGACAGCAAGCCCTTAAGAGCTTTAATGGTAAGAGAGAGAGGGAGGCTAAAGCCCTGAAAATGACAATACTATGAAAATAATACCAAATGTCAACACACTGCCATAAACAGGCAAACAAAAATAAGGGGGGTGGAGAGAGTGGCTACTGCAGCAGTGATCACTCGAACATCTACGGTTATCATACATTTACTTACACAACTGCACTATATTCTTCATATGGATCACTGCTGCAGCAGCCTAAGCTATACGGGTAGAGTGGCATAGCTTAGCTCAACTGGAGAAGAGTGGATGTGGGTCCAGAAGCACCTGGTGAATGGTCCTTGCAAAGTCTGTCCTAAATTTGGAGAAGGAATCTATCGTAAACTGATTTGTATAAATGTGCACAAAGAACCAAGATGCTGCTTCAAGAATACTTCTAGAATCCTAATCTTTTCATAAAAACAAAGATGAAACCAAGGTTTTGGTAAAATTACCCTTGACCTTGTCTGGAATAGTTCTGTTGTGGTGATATAACAAAAGTACAGTTTTGTACCTACCATAAATGTAGATGTTAGAGTGCTAATACAGCTGCAGTCATAACAGATGGGTTTTCCTGCCGTCAGGCGGGTCCTCGGTTGGCCGAATTCCAAAGTCTAGGTCTGGCGTTGGATGTCGTCGCATCTTCCCTGACGTCAGTGCGACAGGGGTATAAAAGAACCAGCCAACGCCATTTTCTTCAGTTTTTCTTGCACCAGATGTCAGGTGCCCCTAGAAGGAAGGCAAAACATAAATTTATGTAATAATGCAATGCAATATAATCAAAAAACAGTAGTTGCAAGCAAATACACCATAAAAGAATACCCCAATGAAGTTGTATGAGGGGGTGTTGGCCATTAGGCCTGTCCCAAGAGGGGAAGGAGGGGGGGAAACCTGGACTGCAGCTGTATTAGCACTCGAACATCTACATTTATGGTAGGTAGATAACTGTACTATGTTCATCGTGCATAAAGTTGCAGTCATAACAGATGGGTAGAATCCCAAAGCTAAAAAAGGAGTGGTAGGCACTAAGAGGAACTAGGAGGAGCCAGAATGCCCTGCAAGACTGCAGTGGCAAAGCCCGCTCTAGATTAGGAGTATAATGGTAGGTGATAGTGCTTGGAGAAAGTATGTACAGAACTCCAAGTGGCTGCTTCCAAAATATCTTTGGTAGGAACCCTCCTAAGGAAAGCTGCGGAGATAGCCGTGGCCCTTGTGGAGTGAGATCTGATGCCTGTAGGTACAGGTTTACCATGAAAAGAGTAACAAAAGCGTATACAGTGGGCTATCCATTTTGAGATTGTCTGTTTGGAAATAGGCTTCCCTTGAGCACCTGTAGCATAGGACACAAAGAGTTGCTCTGATTTTCTGAAAGGCTTTGTTCTGTCCAAGTAATAACGGAGCTGTCTGTGAATGTCCAAAGAATGTAGTAATCTCTCCCCTTTGTTTTGTGGATTAGGGTAAAAGGTAGGTAAGTGGATAGCCTGATTCAAGGCCACCCTGGATACTACCTTTGGCATAAAGGAAGGGTTAGTTCATAAGGAATCTCTGCCCTGATGGAAAATGATGAAAGGCTGCACAGCCATGAGGGCTTGTAGTTCCGAAACCCTGCGAGCTGAGGTGATAGCCAGAAGGAAGGCTGTTTTCCATGACAAATATTGCAGTTCTGTTGAAACAGCTGGCTCAAAAGGAGGCAGGGTCAGTTTTTCTAGAATGAAATTGAGGTCCCAAGCAGGTACTGGTTGCTTCCTTGAGGGGTTTATATTCTTAGTCCCTCTGAGGAATTGTCTTAAGAGAGGGTGAGAGAATAAAGGAGGATCAGTGTTGTATTCTGCAGAAATGGCAGAGGCATGGATTTTGATGGAGGAGAATGAAAGTCCACTGTTTAGCATCTCAGCTAGGTACTGAAATATTTGAGGTAAATTCAGTATTCCAGGATTCTGACCCTTTTTCTTATTCCAGGCACAAAACAGTTTCCATTTTGCGGAGTAGGCTTTTCTAGTAGAAGGCCTTCTGGCCTCCAAAATGACATCCTGCACCTCCTTGGAGAGTAGGGTCTGTTGTGAATTTAAGGAATCCTCCATGCGGCTAGATTGAGTGTTTTCAGCTGACTGTGAAGAGTTTTGAAGTTGTGTTGAGTCAGAAGAGGCATTAGAGGCAGGATCCATGGTGGGGAATGCGTCAGGCTCCTCAGGAGTGGGTACCAGTGTTGTCTTGGCCAGTCTGGAGCAATGAGAATCATCTTTGGTCTGTCTGCTCTGGCTTTTAATAGAACTTTGGGCAGCAGAGGAAGAGGTGGGAAGGCATAAACTGCCATTGTTGTCCAACTGAAAGAGAGTGCGTCCACTTTCCAGGCCTGTGGATGGAAGGTCCTTGAGCAGAATTTTGTTGATTGGTAATTTCTGTGGGTGGCAAAGAGATCTATGTCTGGCCTGCCCCATGCTTGAATTATCTCTGTAAAAACTTGAGGATGCAACTTCCATTCGTGTGGATCTGTCATATTTCTGCTCAGGTTGTCTGCCAGTGTATTTTCCTTGCCTGGCAGGAACTGTGCTTGAAGTTGGATTTGTAATTCCAGAGCCATGTTCCATAGAGACATGGCTAGCCTGCATAGGGGATATGAATGGGTTTCTCCCAGTCTGTTTATGTACCACATCACTGTGGTGTTGTCTGTCCTTATCAATAGCTGGCCTGGATGCAGTAGGTCTTTGAAAGCCATAATAGCATTTATTACTGCTAGCATTTCCTTTTGATTGATGTGTAGGTGCTTTTCTTTTTGTGACCATTTGCCCTGAATGCACCGATCTGTCATGTGCGCCCCCCAGGCATAGTCCGAGGCGTCTGTTGTGATGACTTGATTTGCTTGAGGATTGCAGAATGTGAGACCTATGTTTCTTTGGCATGCTTGAGCCCACCATAGAAATTCCTTTTGAAGACATGGAATCAGTGGTATAATTGTTTCCAAACTGTGGCTGTGTTGAGACCATAAGTTTTTTAGGTACCACTGAAGTTTCCTCATATGCAGCTTTGCACATGGGATTAGCAGGATGCAAGATGCCATGAATCCCAGAGCCTGCAGGATTTTCCTTGCAGTCAGCCTGGTGAGAGTTGCCAGTTTTCTGAAGTATTGAGTTAGTTGCCCTTGTTTCTCTGGCGTGAGGTAGGCCATCTGGGTGTTTGTATTCAAGCTGGCACCCAGGAAAATTATTGTTTGAGAGGGTATTAGTCTTGATTTCTTTTTGTTGACTGTGTATCCCAGAGAATTCAACAACATTATTACAAACGCCAGGTGTTTCAGAAGTATGTGCGTGCTGTCCGCTTGGATCAGGCAGTCGTCCAAATATGGGTATATTTGTATCCCTTGAAGTCTGCAGAAGGCAATTATTGATGCCAGGCATTTCATGAACACTCTGGGCGCAGTAGATAAGCCAAAGGGCAATGCAGAGAATTGATAATGGGTTGTACCTGCAAGAAATCTGAGGTATCTTTTGCAATCTTGTCTGATTGGGACATGCAGGTATGCCTCCTTGAGGTCCAATGTTACCAGCCAAGAATCCTTGCCCAGCATGGGAAGAAGCTGCTGTAATGTGAGCATCTTGAATTTTGGTACGAGTAAATATGTGTTTAGAATGGATAGGTCCAAAATAGGTCTCCAATCTTTGCCCTTCTTTGGTACCAGGAATAGTCTGGAATAAAAACCTAGACCCTGTTCTTGTGCAGGTACCTCTTGAATAGCTTTCATGTCCATGAGATCTGAAATTTGTTTTTGTGCCTCTGCCCTTTGATTGTGTGGCAGCTTTGGCATGCCTCATTTTTGGAAGGGTGTGAAAAGTGGAATCTGTAGCCTCTGTCTATGATGTCCATGATCCATTTGTCTTTTGTGACAATATGCCAATTTTTCAAAAATAATGCCAGTTTTCCGCCTAAAGGTGCTGCCATTTGAGCCTTGCTAGCATGCAAAGGGGAAAGTCATTGGTTCTGCTTTCTGAATGGCTGTGAACTATCCTCACCACCTCTTGGTGTAGGTGCTTGCCATTGTCTGCCTCTAAATGATCCTTGAGATTGCCCTCTACCCCTCGGGCGCCTGTATCTACCTCTTTGAGGTCTGTCCGTGGCTGGAAAGGACCAATTTTTTGAAGGCCAATTTCTACTGAAATGTGGTGGTTGTACCTGTAGAAAATCTTTCACTGTTTGCATTGATTTTGCCTTTTCCTCCATTTTCTTTAATACCTCCTCAGCTTTAACACCAAACAATACATCTTTTTGAAGAGGTGCATCTAGTAATTTTGCTTTGACATGATCTGGTAAGGTTTGCTCTGAGCCAAGCATGTCTACGTATAACTGATCCTGTAACAGCAGCTCTACATGAGGCCTCTAAAGCATCAAAACCACATTGCAAGGTATGTTTACCCAATTGCTCTGCACTATGCAACAAATCCTGCAACTCCTTCAAGTCTGGTTGTTCAGGTTACGACATTTTGCTTTTCAACTGTGATAACAAAAACTGTTGATACTTTAACATATGGAACTGACAGTTTAATGCCCTCATGGTTAACGTGGCCGAGGTGTATACCTTCCCCCCCCCCACCTTTCTAAAGCTCTGGAATCTCTCTCTGAAGGTAATGGATTTTTGGCAGTGGAGGCCTTAATTCCCTTGGGACCCTGAGAAATAGCTTCTGGGTCAGCCGCATAACTTTTGTATAGGAATTGGTGTGAATCAGGAACCCGGTAATACCTATCCGGCTTGACTGGAGCTGGAGGTAAAGATTCTGGGTTAAGGCTGGCCTCTGAATACACATCATCTAGTATGTCCAAGACAGGAGGTATTGCCAGAGGCCTGTGCTGAGGGGCAAGAGAAAATCCCTGAGCCTCTTCTTGGAATCTGAGTACTCTTGGCCTTCCCAGTGGAAGTGTTCCCTCAAGGTATGCAAGGTTTCCCCAAAAGAGAAATCCTCAGGGGGGGAGACAGAGGGAATAGACTCCTCTGCATCAGAATCTTCAAAAGGGGAGTATGAATGTTCCTGGTCCTCAGAATGTTCTGAAGTAATGGAGGCCTGGTCCGAGGAAGGGTATTCTTCCTCCACTGTGGGCCTTTTGTCAGAGGAGGGTTGAGAACCCCTGATAAGTGTAATCAAATCCTCAGCCATTTTGAGCATCTGCTTTTTAGGCATGGGGCCTTGAGTGGGGCCCTGTGGAGCTTGTCTTTTAGTATGCATGGCTGCTTTAGATTTAGTGAAAGCCTTAATGGAAAAAGAAGAAGAGGGTCTTAAGACACCTTGAGAGGAGGCAGGCCTATCTAAACTGAGTTTCCCCCGCCAAAAGTGGCTCCGGTATCTGTAGTTGGGGTGTGGGCCAAAGAGCCTGCGACCTCGGGCACAGAAGACACCGCTAATGAAGTGTCATCGGTAGTCAGGGGCTGCGTAGGTGCCTCGCTGAGAATCGGAGCACCTGTAGTCTGCTTTAGCGAGGTGTCGGTAGAAGTCGCGGACCTCGTATGTCGGTCCTTATCTTTGCGTTTTTTACTCAAAACTGGAGTTGGAGTATCCGACGACATAATGTAATTAAACTTTTTGCCAAAATAGTGTTGGGCAAACTCCGCCCGACGCTTAATAGTGCGTCTGTTGAATGTAGCACAAAAACGACAGGCCGAGATGTCGTGGTCTGGGCCTAAGCAAGGATTACAGAGGAAATGGAAATCCTTATGCGGTATTTGCTTTCCACATGAAATGCAATTATTAACTTTGTCTGACATCGGTCTGAGGCAAGAAAAGTTTCCCCAATGGGGTACTTAGCTTTCAAGAAGTAGTCAGTTGAAAAATATTCGTAATCTCAGGAGCTGGCCGACCGGCAATTGCGAACTGCTTCTGCTTCGGGCACCGCACAACAATAAAGACTAGAGAAAATGGCGTTGGCTGGTTCTTTTATACTCCTGTCGCACTGACGTCAGGGAAGAAGCGACGACATCCGACGCCAGACCTAGACCTTGGAATTCGGCCGACCGAGGACCCGCCTGACAGCAGGAAAACCCATCTGTTATGACTGCAGCTGTATGCACGATGAACATCTACAATAGCATAAGACAACCATTTTTAAAAAATGGTCTGCTTTGACACAGATTGTCTTTTTTCTTAAGTTCACAATTAAAGAATGGGTAAGAAGTTCTGAAAGGTTTTTCTGTCAATATAGTATCGGAGTTGTTCGTGCATATCCAAGGAAAGGAGTATCCTTTCTTCCTCATTTTAGGGTCTGGAAAGAGGTAGACTGACAGCTTGGCTTAAAGTAAATTTGGATATCTTTGCCTAAAGAAACCTTTGGATATCTTTGCCTAAAGAAACCATATTTTTATGGAAAATGAAAGGTTAAACCACACCTCAAGAGTTTGCAACTCGGACATTGTTGTGACCTCTGCAAGAAGACTAAGAAAAATAGTTTGCCATGTCAAGAAACTCAAGTCAGTCTGATGGCTGGACACATAATTGATAATATGCCATGCACTCAACAGGCACCTGATGACATTTGCCAACAGTACCAACGTTATCTTTTTTATGCTCTCTTTTTGCTGGTTTTTGTTCTAGGGAAAAAAAAAGTACAGTTTTGTACCTACCATAAATGTAGATGTTCGAAGATCCACATTGCTGCAGTCATAACCTGTGGGTAGTCCGCTGTCCTCGGTCGGCCCAAATACCAAAGTGTTAGGCTGGCGTCGGTCATGGCGCTCAGATCTGACGTCAGTACGCCATGGTATTAAAGCGCATGACCGACGTCATATCCTCAGTCTTTCTTGCCCCAGATGTCAGAAGGCCCTAAAAAAAAGGCCATAGCCAAAAACAGAAAAACCTCCAAAACCCATGTACAAACAATATTTACAACCCAAACCATACAACCACTCCAAACTACAGAGGGGAAGGAGGGAGTGGACTGCAGCAATGTGGATCTTCGAACATCTACATTTATGGTAGGTACAAAACTGTACTATGTTCTTCATCTCACATTGCTGCAGTCATAACCTGTGGGTAGAATCCCAAAGCAAAGGGAAAGGGAGGTTGGCAAAATCATAAAGCATTGGGAGCTGCTAACATGCCTTGTAAGACTGCAGTGGCAAACCCAGCCCTAGATTTGGAATAAAGAGGAGATGGTAATGTTTAGAAAAAGTGTGCACTGAACTCCAAGTAGCTGCTTCCAAAATATCTTTAGTAGCTACACCTTAAAAAGCAGTAGAAGTGGCAGTAGCCCTAGTGGAATGAGGTCTGATTCCAGCCGGAATCTCCTTACCATGATGAGAATAACAAAAAGCAATACAATGGCCAATCCACTTAGAAATAGTTTGTTTTGAAACAGGTTTCCCTGAGCCAAAAGCAAAAGAAACAAATAACTGTTGAGACTGTCTGAACCCTTTAGTCCTGCTCAAATAATAACGCAACTGCCTGTGAATATCCAAAGTGTGCAAAATTTTCTCCCCTTTATTTTGGGGATCAGCATAAAAAGTAGGCAAATGAATAGATTGGTTCAAGGCCACATTTGAAACCACTTTAGGCATAAAAGTAGGCTTAGTAAGTACGAGAGATACCCTATCCTTATGAAAAATCAGGAAGGGCTCAACTGCCATTAGAGCCTGTAATTCAGATACCCTTCTAGCAGACGTAATGGCCAACAAAAAAGCAGTCTTCCAAGACAAAAACTTCAACTCAGATGTAGCTGCAGGTTCAAAAGGAGGTAAAGTAAGTTTTCCAACACAAAATTGAGATCCCAGGAAGGAGTAGGAGCTGGGTCTTATGTTCTTTGCCCCTCTAAGGAATTGCTTAAACAAAGGATGAGAGAATAATGGTGGGTCACAGTCATAGTGAGCAGAAATGGCTGCAGCATGAACTTTTACAGAGGAGAAAGACAAACCCTTGTCTAATAATTCTGTAAGATATTGAAGTGAAACACTCAAATTAGGCCTGGAAACATCAAAGCTCTTTGCTTTGCTCCAAATAAAAAATCTCCTCCATTTATCAGCATAAACTTTCCTTGTACTAGGCCTTCTGGCCTCCAAAATGACATTCAAAACTTGTTGAGGAAGCTGCGACCCTCCAGGTTCTAGAACAGAATATGCCAAGCTGTCAGATGCAGGGACTGTATCCTGACATTGAGGAAATGATTGCCTGCCTGAGACAAAAGGTGTGGAATTGATGGCAAAGGCCAAGGAGGCTCCCGTACTAAACTCCTCAGCAGAGGGTACCAGTGCTGCAGTGGCCAATCTGGAGCTATTAAAATCATGGAGGGCTTGTCCTGTCTGACCTTCAAGAGCACCTTGGGAAGGAGAGGCAGAGGAGGAAAGGCATAGACGTGAAGATTGTTCCAACTGAATGATAGAGCATCCACTTTCCAAGCTTTTGGATGAAACATCTTTGTGCAAAACTTTGGCAACTGGAAATTTAGTGGAGAAGCGAACAGATCTATGTCTGGAGTCCCCCAAATCACTGTCAACTGTCGAAATACATGAGGATCCAACTTCCACTCGTGGGGATCCACCATCTGTCTGCTCAAAACATCTGCTAAGGAGTTCTGTGCTCCTGGCAGAAACCTTGCCTGAAGAGTGAGGTGCAAACTGAGAGCAGTCTCCCACAAAATCATAGCTTGCCTACAAAGAATGGGTTCCCCCTTGCTTGTTGATGTACCACATGACAGTTGTGTTGTCTGTTTGAATCAACACTTGTCCTGGGTGAAGTAGATCCTTGAAAGCCATCAATGCAAATTGGACTGCTAACATCTCCTTCAAGTTGATATGTAAATGTTGAAGTCTGGCAGGCCACGTGTCTTGAACCCATTTTCCATTGAGGTGTGCTGCCTTGTCTGAGGCATCTGTCGTTGAGATCTGACTCTCTGGTCGGGTCACAGAGAGTCCCTTGTTTAGGTGATATTCCTGAGCCCACCACAAAAATTCCTTTTGAATGCAAGGTATTATCTGAAGGACAGTGTCCAGATCGTGGCAGTGTTCATACACTTTTGAGATACCATTGTAGCTTCCTCATATGCAGTTTGGCATTGGGAAGCACCAGAATACAAGATGCCATGAACCCCAAGGCTTGAAGGACTGTCCTTGCAGTCAGCCTGGACCAGACAATTGTTGGAAGTAAAGTGTAAGATTTCTTTGCTTGTCCGGGGTCAAAAAAGCCATCTGGGAGGCTGTATTCAGTCTCACACTCAGAAAGCACATTTCCTGAGAGGGTACTAGACTGGACTTTGCAGAATACCCTAGGCACCTTAACACTGCCATAACATACTGTAGATGGTGAAGTAGCTTGTTTTTGTCTTGAGCAAGAATCAGGCAGTCGTCCAAATAAGGATAAATTTGTATTCCTCTTAACCTTAAGAATGCTATCAGAACACCCTTAGATAAGCCAAAGGGCAATGCAGAGAACTGATAATGTAAAGTCCCAGCCCGAAAACGCAGGAATCTCCTGCAACTGGGCCTGATAGGAATATGAGATCCAGAGTTACCATCCATTGATCTTTGCCCAACAGAGGCAGAAGTTGTTGCAAAGTCAACATTTTGAATTTTGGAATGTCCAGGTATGTGTTGAGGATAGATAAATCCAAAATTGGCCTCCAAGTGTTTCCTTTCTTTGGTACAAGAAACAGGCGAGAATAAAATCCTAGGCCCACTTCTGACAGAGGGACCTGCTGTATAGCCCCCATTTGAAGAAGTAAAGAAATCTGTTTGTGAGCCTCCACCCTTTGCTGAGGAGGAACGTCTGGCATGCCTGTGAAAGGAGGCAATGTGGAAATAAAACTTGTAGCCTCTGTCTATAATGTCCAACACCCATTTGTCCTGGGTGACTAAAAGCCAGTTTTGCCTGAAGAGTGCCAACTTTCCTCCCAGAGGAGCTGCCAGACAGGAAGGATCTGAGGACTGGCCCCTGCCCTCACCTGTAGATTGTGCAGGGGAACTCCACGTTCTAGGCCTGAAAGAACCCTGAGCTCTGCTCCTACCACGTCTAGATCTGCCCCTAGACTGTAAATCAGAAGAAGGGCAAGCCCATCCCTTAGAAGGCCAATTTCTGCTAAACTTAAAATCCGTAACAGTCTGCATAGACTTAGCTTTGTCTTCCATTTTCTTTAAGACTGACTCCACAGGAGAACCAAACAAAACTTCAGACTGCAGAGGAGCATCCAAAATTCGAGCTTTAACATGCTCTGACAAGTTCTGATCCTTAAGCCAGGCATGCCTACGAATAACTGATCCAGTGGCAGCCACCCTGGAAGAAGCCTGTAAAGCATCGAAACCACACTGCAAAGAATGCTTACCCACCTGATCAGAGGCATGAACCAAATCCTGTAATTCCTTACACTCTATGCCCTCTGCCAAAGCATCTACCTTAGATTTTAACTGAGTAAGGAGAAAATTCTGGTACTTCAACATATGAAACTGGCAATTCAAAGCCCTCAATGCTAGAGTGGAAGAGGTATACACTTTTTTTACCCCACCTATCCAAAGCTCTAGAATCTTTATCCATAGGAACTGGATTCTTTACAACAGAAGCCCTGACACCCTTAGGTCCCTGGCTAATAGTTTCTGGGTCAGCCCTTGGGCTCTTATACAGATATTTATGAGCCTCAGGCACTCTGTAATACCTATCTGGTTTAACTGGCAGGAGGCAAAGAGTCTGGATTAAGGGAAGCCTCAGAGAAAACATCCTGAACAACATCCAAAACAGGAGGTATAGCCAAGGGCCAATGTTGTGGTAAAAACAAAAATTCCCTAAGCCTCTTTTGGGAATCTGAGAAATCCTGACCTTCCCATTTAAAATGCTCCCTCATAGAATGCAGGGTTTCTGAAAAAGAAAAATCCTCTGGAGGAGAAGCAGAAGGACTGGAATCCTCTGCGTCTGAATCAGAATAAGGAGGAAAATCCTGAATGTCTTCAGCCGAAGACTCTGAGTAATCTGAAAAATGTTCCAAACCTTCCACCTCTGGCTCCACCCTAGGCCTCTTATCTGGAGGGGGCATAGAACCCCTGATTAAGGAAATCAAATCTTCTGCCATTTTTAGCATGTGTTTTTTAGGTACAGAACCTGCAGAACTAGGACCGACACCAGAGGAAGACAAACCAGGCCTGACCTTGAGGTACCTTAGAGACAGAAGGGAAGGCCTAACCACCTTATGCAAAGAAGGGAGTACAGCAACCTGAGAGGCCCCTCAGACTGACCGACTCCTGAGAGGCCACATCTTGCAAAATTAACTCCCCTGAGACTCAGCTGAAACCTCGGCTGGATCCACAGATTCCACCGTAGTTTCTAAAGAACCTTTTCCTTAAATCTAGCACGTATCGGTTTCCCACAAGAAATACAATTATTCACTTTTTCTGACATCCGGAATTAACTGAGGCAAGAAAAAACAAAAATATTCGCCAACTTGGTTTTCGGTCTGAAACTCAGAATGCACTTGCAAATGCTGCTTCTGCTTCGACCATGCGGCAAGAAAGACTGAGGATATGCCATGACCGACGCCAGCCTAACACTTTGGTATTCGGGCCGACCGAGGACAGCGGACTACCCACAGGATATGACTGCAGCAATGTGAGATGAAGAACATCTAAGGTTGCAAGAGAGAAAACTTACTGCTGTGGGAATAAAAACTCCCCCTTGCCAGCATTTGTCTTCCAAAACAAAGAGAAGCCACAATCGGCTTTATCATAGATATTCAAAGGCTACTGAGATTCATGACCATTCCTGCCTTGCCAGTACTCTCCCTCATACAGCACTTCCTTTCTCCAGGACCACAATACTAGTCAATCCTGGAGTCAATTAGTGGACACTCATCCAGTCATCTAGTTTATTTTATGTTTAAAAGAAGATGGTGAGTTGCAATGCTTAACATGCAGGGGAAGTTTATTCCAGAGGTTTGGGAGGTGGCGTGTAATAAAACTGTACCACAATCTTGTTTTATTTATTGGTTTGTGAAGATTTTGGTCCCTGGTTCTAGTACTGGTTGGACTTGTGGAGAAACAGGAGGTACACAATAATAAGGTATCTAATGGCTCGGTAAGCAAGACCTTCATCTCCCCTCAAAAGACTGAATAGAGAGAGAGAACTTCCAGCCTGCCCTGGCAGTTGAGACTTTTGACGTGACATCTTTGGTTAGGAGACATTGGAGTATAATTGTTTAGTGAGATGATGCAACCTATCTCTGCCTTTGCTAAATGGCCTATAATCTCAAGAAGCTTTGGTTTTACAACATGGAAGTGCTTTTCTGGTCCATTTTTACAAATAAATAGTTTTATTGTGTGAAACTGTGGTGTTCCTGTCAATTGTTATGCTTTGGATTTTCGGTGTTTATCTGGCAGTTACCTTTATCGGTGGCTGGGACTTGGCTCTTGTGTTTGCTTTAGGAGTCTCAGCTATCCAATAATCAAGATCCATTTTAAAGCCTTACCTAACATTCCCTTAGTCAGGGGCTCCTTGTCTCGGGTCTCTCAAGATGTGAAAGGTCTTTTTCTGTTTAGCACACTGCCAAATCTATCTAATTTTAGGCCCTAGCTAGTTAGCTCCCTGGTGCTTTCATCCTTCATGGCTCCTCAAGCATTTGGTAATACTGCCTCAAACAGATTTGCTTGCATCGTGCTGTGTAGAACAGGAATGGGGCCAGGCAAAAGCACCATTACACAGAGGGTTGGGAAGGTGTTTTGTGTGTATAGTGCCTTAACTACTCCGGAGTACTGATAACACATTCAGGGTCACTGGATGCGCATGGGTGTTAGGGAAATGGGGCCTTGCCTCCATAGTGATGCACCTCAAAAGCCCTTGCTTATCTCACTGTTTGATAACTCTACTGCTCTTGGCCTCCAACAACCATGATTTTAGGTGTGCCCAATTCCTCCAACACCCTCCCTGGAGGAGAGAAAGAAAAAATGAACAGGTGTGAGTTTCATCACTCCTTTCCCATTCCACGACTCCTCTAGTGTTCAGTTTACTAAACTTGGGTTGTCTGGTCTTAGGGTTTCAACCCTCTATACTACTGAGATTACTTCTAAAACCAAGATGCATCTTCTTAAGGCTTCCGCAGAGATCTTTTCCCCCCATGCAGCATGTTACGATAAAAAAGTTATCTTCCTCACATGGGAGGCACATGCTTGAAACACAAAGCTTTTATCCTGGAAAATTGGGTGTTTGGCAGTCATGTTGGCTAGAATTCCCGAGTTCCAGGTACTTTCTGTCAACATCATTACCTGGTGTTTCCTGAAGCTTTTCTCTTCGGACATGCATCTCCTTTATGCCTTGAATGTTACTAAAGTGAACTTAAATATGTCTGTGTTAATCCACCTGTATTCCTTTAAGCATATTCAAATCACAGAGAATATTTCATGCATTGCATGGATACTCTCATATCACACCAACAGAATTCAATTCATGCATAAAGATGCACAGCTATTTGCTTACCTTGGTAAGGCTCATTTAAGCCGTAAAGTTAACAGTAGTTTTGTACTAGTTGCCAATAATTTAGATGCATCTCATTTTGTCATGAGAAATATGGGAAAGCCCATGCAGTCATAGCCTAAAACTTATTCCACTACAGCTCTCCCTACTTTTATTTCTCTTTTCTGTAGGGCAACAGCAACCTTGATATCCCTCAGTAGTCTTGTAATGTGCTATAAATGTGTTCATAGTTTTAAGGACCAGCTGTTATAAGCAAATGTACTAATGCTCCCTCAGAGCAATTACTTAGTGGGATTAGGTAGAGACTATATACAACCGTAATAGACCTCTTTTCTATCTGATCTGATAGATACCATAACAGGATTATGATCAGGTCTCCAATCATATCCATGTCCAGAATACACAAGTTGGTTATCAAGAAAGCTGCCCTATTAAATAAACGAAAAGTTGAAATGTCGAATGGCCAAATAAACGAAAAGGCAGTTCCTCTAAATGAATATTGTGGGGGGGGGGGCTGCACCTCCCACACCCCCACTAATTATATATACCAACTCAGAGATCACACTACAGTGAAGAAAGGGCAACATTTCCAGCCTTCACTGTACCACAATCTTACAATAGCGATATCAAGGAATGGTCTTTTTGTTTATTTGGCCATTCGACATTTCCACTTTTCGTTTATTTAATCGGAACCCATCAAGAAATGCACCTTAAGAATAGAACAAAGTAATGCTCGAGAGGGAACTCTGACTTTTGTGTCAAACATAATCAGTAGTTACAACCAGACAAAGCTCCATGGACTGCAAAATAATATGATGGGGGTATATCTGTTCCATGTACTACAACTTACAGAAAATAAAAGGACAGCAGCTCAAAGTAGTTTAAAATTTTTGAAAACAGTAAAACACCTTGTGCGGCTAGCCATACAGACAGCAGCCAGAAGCAAGGTGTCCATCTGATGAATAAAGTTCTTTAAAATCAGTTACGTATTTCATTTTGCCATACTTCTTTTCGATGGTGAAGTACACAATGGCTTCTACAGCTATGAAAGCACTTTAGGCACTCTTCTGTGGTAGCTGCCAATAAGCGCAAGACTACAGTTTGAAAGGTGCTTAAAACTTTGCTAAGCAAATTTTCTTATGTCAGTAAGATGCTTAACAGGGTTGTCTTATGAATTTAAACAGTAATTACTTCACTCCATGTATTTTTGAACCATTTTATTAACAGAACTGGGTCACCGATCCAGTATAGCCTTATTTCCAGTTACCGAGTCTTTTTGTTTTGGCATACAGTTGTGCCACTTAGAGAATCGTTACTGAAGGGGAACTATTGGATTGAGGGAGTGCTGGTGACAAAGTTAAATCACATAAGTCATCACAATGCCTGTATCAGATTGTCCTGCCACATTACGATACACAGTTTAGTAAGCTATAGGGAAGAGGAAAGTGTTTACAAATGAAAGAGCCCCTGAAGAATGGTCCTAGCAAAGTATGTCCTGGGCCTGGACAAGGAATCCAGTTTGTAATGTTTTGTGAATGTATGAACAGAGGACCAATTTGCTGCCTAGAGAATAGGGTCAATCCTTTTCCAGAAAGATACAGAAGAAGACAAAGCCCAGGCGGAATGGACCCTAACCCTGACCTGAAGTGGTTTGGTACTGTGAGAAAAACAAATATAAATAGCAGGATACAACGGTCTCAAAATTGTCTGCTTTTGCACTTTTACCCTCACAGAAAACAAGTAGCTGATCAGCTTTCCTGAAAGACTGAATTCTGCTCAAATAGTATTGAAGCTGCTTGTGGACGTGTACAGTACGAAGAATTCTTTCTCCATTGTTTTTTAAGTTCAGTTACGAAGATGTGGAGGAGATGAACAGATTGGCTCAAGGTAAACTCTCAATCCCAATCTCTCAGAGCTACATACTCTAGGGACCTAAACCTTGTCACTACAATAAACAGAACATGCTGGAGGGATAGATTCCTGTCCCAGGGACTTCCCATACTCTGGAACAAACTACCTATCTATATCTAACAAAGCTCCTCATTAGCACTCAAGAAAAATCTTGATGATTTTATGGAAGATAGGAAATTCACCCCAGGGAACACTTCTGTGGCTCTGCTCAACAGGGGCACAGGAAAATAATTTTCTTGGGTGGTGAAACCCATGGTACCTTTTTGGCTAGGCTTATATAGGCCCTAGATCCAATAGCCTAGTACCTACCTATGAACAAATAATTTTTCTGCCTAAAGTGATTACAAAAAAACCCTGTCTTGCTGAAATATGAGTTAAGGTTGACTTGTCATAAGAGCTTATGACTCAGATACCCTTCTAACAGAAGCCAGAAAAACAAGCAATACAGTCTTCCATGTTAAGTACCTCAAATCAGCATGATGAGGCGCTGTTCAAACTGAACAGTTAGGTTTTTCAAGCATAAAGTTTAGATCCCAAGGAGCAGCCCACTGTTTTCTGTGAGAGCAAATTACGTAAAACAAAAAAAACCCTTTCAATAACTGTTTGACTTGAGGACAGGAAGGGTAGGAGACCCAGGGGCAGATGGACAAAAATGGCCAACAGAAAAAGCTTAATAGAGGAATAACAAAGGCTGGAGTACAGTAACACACATAAGCAAATAAAAAGCAAATTAACTTTAAAAGGGTCCTGGTTCTTGGAATGTACCAGCTAGGAAATAATTTCCACTTACACATACACCATTATTTTAGCCTCACTCAGTATCTCTTGCATGTCCACAGAATAAAAGTGCCTAAAAGTTATCAAACATTCAGGCAGTTAAAGGAATTGTTTTTCTCCTCAGGTTGGGGTGTACCTAACAACCCCAGTCTTCCATGAGGAAATTCAGTCTGTGAGGAAGTTTGCGGTAAATGCCCTGGGTCACTTACAAGAAAAAGGAGGACCACTGCTACCTAGGCAAAAAGGGAGTCAACAGCACAATCTTTGGAAACTCCTGAACTTTTATAACAGTAAATATTAGTGGAAAGGCATCAGACATTCCCTTCCATGGCAGTGAGAAAGTATCTGTCTACAAAGTCTGTTTGCAAAGAATATTGGAGCAGAATTTCTAACTGTTTTGAAATTAAGCAATTAAATCTTTCCAATGTGCTCCCCACAGTTAGATCAATTCCTGGAAGATCCCACCCACAGTTAGATCAATTCCTGGAAGATCCCTAGGTGTAGTTTACACAAGTGGGAATCTGTTCTGTTTAACTTTTGTTACAATGTTTTGCTCGGATGGAATGTATAAAGCCTGAAAGGTCAAACTAAGCCAACCAAGTTGCTACTTTCCAGGCTATCATAGCAAGTCTTCAAAGGGAATAGAGATCTGCTCCTCCCCCCATTTATGCATCACAACATGGCATTGTCTGCAATAACTTGAAGAGGCCCTGAAGACCAGGAATGATTTAAAGCTTTCAAGGCATTTGTTTATTTTATTACTTATTTAACATTTGTTATCCGGGAAAGTCTGACTTGGAACAAGCCAATTTTCAGCAGAGGCCCAGGGAGAAATGCTCCAGTTGCATGTCCTTGTAACGTACGAGGAAACCGGAGCACTTGGAGGAAACCCACAAGAATACAGGGAGGACATGCAGACTCCACACAGAAGGCACCCCAGCCGAGAATCGAACCAGAGAACCTCTTGCTGTGAGGCAACAACGCTACCACTGCACTGTCCAGACTGCCATCATATCCTTGACACTGATTGTCAGAAGAAAAATTCAAGCGAGTCACATCTGCCTCAGGTGATGAAAATTTCCTTTAACTGCTAACCAAATTACAGCAACATGTTGGCCAAGATGATCTCAATCTGATCAGCTTGGTTACTGACATCAACTTTTATACTTTCCTGTTACTAACCAAAATAGCTTTTGTTACATTTATAACAATTGACAGTTGGCTATGAAAAACATCTAGGATCACAATTTACCTCAGAAAATAATGTTTTACCTCAAAACCACAGCTAGTGTAGAATGTTTACCTCAAAACCACAGTTAGTGTAGAACTTTTACCTCAAAACCACAGTGGTAGCTGGAATTTTCCAGAGCCTGCCTCAGTAAATTAACTCTTATTCAGAAGTATAGAAAACAGGTGTTATTCAAGTTCATAAGCAAACTACATCTATCATAGATAAAGCCCATCTTTAATAAACATGGTTCAATGACCTTTTCTTACCAACACTTCAGCAAATAGCATATTCATTTTGCTAGATGGGAGAAAGAGACAAATAATAATAATGTGTTTTAAAACTTTTTCTCTTAACATTTCCCCCCCAAAACACTTTTGTCTTTTTATTTCAGCAATATATGGTAAAAACTAAGTTTTTCTTTGCATACATTACTTCATTTGCAAGACAAACATTTAAACTTCAAAACATTTGCAAAAGTCACATTTCAATGTATTCACTTTCACCAGTCTGTTGCAACTGCTGGTACATCGTTTTCATAACAGCAGTATCAACCAGTCTTTGTAGAAGTCCTCTGATACAGGGTATACAACAGCAACCACATACCACCACGACAGCCACAGCGACTCCGACGGACACCAGGAAACTGCTGATGAGATGACTCCATTTTCCAAACCACTTTCGTAGAAAGTCTGTAAAGGGATTATTTACCCCAGAGTTCTCTGCCAATTCTTCGGATAACATCTCCAAACCTTTCAAAGCTCGAGTGATGCTCCCATCAGGGGCAGTGTTATTCGGAATATATCTACAACAGAAAGTCCCAAACATCCTGCAAACTCCTCCTTCTTTGGCCAGGAGCATATCCAACGCAATTAGATTCTGCCATGCCACCTGCGAAGTGGCCTCCAGTTGTTCAGCAATACCTTTCAATGCATCTTTGGTATAGTTCACAAAACGCTGCTGGTTATAGTAAATGTAGTTGATCCAGTCCACATTCTTACTGGGTTGAATCCAGACAAAGATGGATGCAAAACCATCCACTATTTGGTTTACTGGTTTGTATTCATCGGGCACGCCTCTTGGTACGCCAATGCTATCGATGTAGACACCGCTATCAAAGGATTGCTTCGGTGCTTCTCTTTTTCTCTTATTCAACCACCTCGGCTTTATTTCAGGTTCTCTTACGAAATTGCTTGCTGGAACTGGGAAAATGTAGAATGGCAGAATTAACTTTACAAGTGCACAAGTTCCCTTCCAGGGAATCGTAAACCTTGATCTGAGTTAGTTGTCTCCACATAACCACCATACGTCTGCCAAACTATGAGTTTGATTCTCCAGAAATGGATTCCCACTGCCATTCACAGTAACATTGCAATAATTCTGTCCCATATTGCCATAATTCTTTCCTGTGCCATCTCTGGAAATGCACATATACGAACCTGGATAAGAGATTGCTGTAGGCAGTTTCTCAACTTTGGTTATGACTGGAAAACGCTGGGTTTCATCTTTGCATTTATCTTCAGTTTTGTTGAAGAATAACTTTAACAGACACGTCAGATTACCTTCAGCTTGCATCAATGAGACTGTCGCTAGTTGCCGTTTACTTTCAGCCCAAGAAACACAGTTCTCACGATGTGCCTCTCGGGTACTATATCTAACCCAAGATAACCATTCATTATGGTGTACGAATCCTGTCTCGAGTAACAACTGTTCTTCCTCTGTGAAGGCAAAATCTGCTTTACTTGTAGCATTTTTAAGGCTTTGCACTTTAAGTTGGAAAGTCCCCAAAGGATCAGTTCCAATTGGAAGAGAGACTCCGATTCCATAAACTCCTGAATCACTTTCTTGTGGTGACACGATGGTTATAGTAATCACTTCGGTACCTCGGAAATGCGCAATTTGTATTCTTTGTTGCCTGCTCTTATCTTTCTCCGGTATCACTGCACCACTTGTTTCCCATCCGTTCACATTTGTTGACCACCAAACATTTGACCAGGAAGCACAGTCTCTATTGCACAAGTATTTTGCAAGAGTCAGGAAATCATTACTGTTCCATTTGGCACAGTCCAAAATTCCTTCACAAAGTTTTACCTTGAACATAGTAGTAACACCTGTTTGCGCTTGCAGCACCACCATTCCTTTTTCTCTCACAACTGTTCCTTCTCGTATGGAAATATTTACTTTCGCCACCAAAATCATCATCACTTAACAGTTCAAGTACCAGTTGAACATGGCCATCCTTCCTTTGTAGACAGACTTTGCGTTCAGGGGTCCGATGGAGTCTGACCAACATCAATGGTAGAAGGAAAAGTCTTAAGTTTTTTACAGTGGGTGATATGAATCCATGAAGTCCTCTCTGCGATCTTTACAGCCGTAGGTGTTGAGGTAAGTACTTGATATGGGCCTTCCCACCTGGGGGATGACCAGTTCTTTCTCTTCACAATTCGGATCCACAACCAGTCCCCCGGGTGCCACGCTTAGTCCAGGATCTATGCGTTTCTGCCATCAGTTTGCGGAGCTTACTCTTCAGGACACCATTGTGTCTCTCCACCAGTCCAGCTGACTGGGGATGGTAAGCACAATGGTACTTGAGATCAATTTGAAACACTTGACCCAACTTGTGCACAATCTGGTTTACAAAATGAGACCCATTATCACTATAAATGTGCCTTGGAAGGTTGGAAGGCCAAATCGGGGAATTATTTCTGTAGTTAAAAGCTTAGCTACTGTGTGTGCATCAGGATGTTTTACTGGAAAAGCTTCTACCCACTTAGAAAAAGCATCAATAATGACTAGACAACACTTTTTTCCCTCTGAGGGTGTCAACTCAATAAAGTCCATACAGAGTGTGTGGAATGGATATGGAGGGGTAGGGAATGCCTGCTGAGATTTTTTAACCCCCCCCCCGAGCATGATACTTTGCACATAATAAACAAGATAAACAGAATTGCTTTGCATAAGTTGAAAATCCTTTACACCAAAATACCTTAGACACTATTTGAACCATTGTCTGTACTCCTACATGGGCAGGTCCATGGCTAACCAATGCAGCATACCTAAAAAGGTTTGAGGGTAATACCATTTTGCCATCTGATGCCCTATACAACCCATCCTGTTGGTTAATACCATATTTCACCCAACGACATTTTTCCTTCTGTGTTATCAATGTTTGCATTACTTTTAGTGTCTCTAAGTCTAAGAGGTGTCCAGGCTCTAAATCATTGTCATGTAAAAGCAAATCATTTCCTTGAGCTGCCTTTTTTGTAGCCATATCAGCAAGGGCATTTTCCCTGGAGACAGGATCTTTTCTATTGGTATGTGCGGAACATTTACATATCACTATCTGGAGTGGTAATTGCACTGCATCTAACAACTGTAAAATTAAATCTTTGTGATTTATTGGTCAGCCTGTCGCAGTAACCATTCCCCTATTCTTCCATTGTTGGGCGAAAACATGCACAGTGGAGAAAGCATATTGACTATCTGTATAAATTGTCACTTTTTTACCCTCTCCCAAGGTACAAGCTCGAGTCAAAGCCACTAACTCAGCTGCTTGGGCAGAATAAATACTTGACAATCCTTTTGCTTCTAAAACTTCAGTTTATGTGGTGACAGCATACCCTACTAGTGTTTTTCCTACAGTGTCCTTTGCTGATCCGTCTACAAACAAAACGAGATCAGAATCTACCAACGGAATATCCGTTAAATCTGGTCGGGGAAGTACTTTGTCATGAATGCTCTCTAAACAAACGTGTGGGGTATCTTCTTCTGGAGTCGGCAAAAGTGTCGCCGGATTAAGAGTAGTACATCTTTCTGTGGTCAAATGTGGCTGTGTCAGCAGCACTGTCATACATGACAAATGTCGACTAGGAGATAAAAAGGTCATTTTATCTTGCAAAAGTATAGTAGCTACTGAATGTGGAACTCGCAATTTTAATGGGTGGAACAAAACTAATGATGCTGAGGCTTGCACTGCCATGGCGGCTGCCACTACAGCTTGAACACAATGAGGCAATGCCCTTGCAACAGGATCCAATCTGGAGGAATAAAAAGCTATCGGTCTCTGTTTATCCCCATGTACTTGTACCAGAACCGAAGTTATATATCCTCCCTTACAATCAACCATTTGTACAAACTGCTTAGAATAGTTCGGAAAACCCAAAACAGAGGATCCTGCTATCAATTGCTTAATTCTATTAAATGCTTGTATTGCCTTATCTGTCCACTGTATATTACTTTTAGCTGCCATGAGAGTGTCATAGATCAGTGCGGTCAATGGCCCTACTTCTTCAGCATAATTAGGAATCCAACTTCTACAAAAATTAGTCACACCTAAAAACGACATCATCTGCCGCTTAGTCGTAGGCATAGGTGCTTCAAGAATTGCTTATTTTCTTTTATTTTCCAATTGTCTACCTTCCTGCGAGATTAAGTAACCCAAGTACTTTACTTGTGCTTTCCACAATTGTAACTTCTCTTTATTAACTTTATGTCCTTGCTCAGCTAAAAAACTAAGAAGGGCTAGGGTATCCTTTTTACAACTTTCCTGCGTGGGTGAGGCCAACAAAATATCATCTACGTACAACAGGATCTGGCTTCCCTCTGGGGGAACAAACTGAGCTAAATTCGCAGCCATTTCTTGTGCGAATATTGTCGGACTCTCACAATAACCCTGTGGCAATCTGGTGTATGTGTATCTTTTACCTTGGAAAGTGAATGCAAACCAAAATCTACTCTCCTTGTGTAGTGATATGGAGAAAAAGGCATTGCTTATATCTATGACAGAAAAATATCTGTGCTGAGGTAGTAAATCATTAAGTAATGTATAGGGGTCAGGGACCACCGGTGCTCTTGGGATCACAGATGAATTAACTGCTTGTAAATCCTGAATCAACCTCCATGACCCATCCGGTTTCTTTACAGGAAACAACGGAGTATTGCAGGGTGAATCTGGGCATTCAACAAGAATTCCTACCTGTTTTAGCTGTTCAATAACTGGCTTAATTCCCTCCTCCGCTTGCTTACTTAGTGGATATTGGTGCTTACGAGGTCTAAAACCTGACTTTGCAGTTATACAAACTTCACCTGCTGTTTTCATTAATCCTACATCTCCTTTACCATTTGACCATAAATCTACAGGCAAGGCACTTAACGCACTATCTTCCTCTTGAGTTAGGAGGATTTGTCATGCCATTTCTGTTTTATCATCCCTGAGGTGCACACTTGGTCGTGCCCAAGTCACCCAATTTAATCTTTGTACCTGGATCTGTTGATCTTTCAACTGACTTTCAGACATTGTGTTCCAAATAGTTACCTTTTTCGCCAAATCTACTCAATGTGTCCCCACTGCTTTAGTAACCGAGATATGTGGGCTATAACTTGAGCGATATAAAGAACTCATTTCCTTAGTCAAAGTACAGGTTACTACTGTATTACCTTGCGTATCCCAAAACATATCATTCAAAATTATTCTTGCACACTTGTGCTTAAAGAATTCTTTTTCAAATTCTTTATCCGGACCAGGGGCCTTATAGAACATAGTACAATGTAAGTGCGCCGCAACCTGAGGTGACCCGCTCCTAGATTCACTTAGAGCTAGATTGATCAACTCTGTATCAACCCTCCCCGGGCCATCTGAAATCAAGTCTAGGCTATACCAGTAAAACAAGTCTTGTACTCCCTGTACTACTAAGCCATCCGCTAACCTTTTTGCCTCAATACCTTTAGGTGTGGGAATTGCCGCTATTCCAAACACATGCATCAAATCTCTTCCTAGCAAATTAACTGGACAAACTTTTGATACAATTACCCTACACCTAACAGTTTGGTTTGTTTGCGGATCTGTGAACAGTAGAGGATGAGACAGTGGTTCCTTATAAATTTTCCCGTTTGCCGCTTTTACAAGGACAAACTCATCTGTTTCATAGTTCGGAGGCAGAACTGCTGGACCCAAATGTGTACGCGATGCACCTGAATCACATCATGGGTTTCTGATCTAGATGCATAGCAATACCCAAATTTGCCAGGTTTATGACTTTACAGTCACAATCCCGCCCTTCCATTAGAGTGTTTCTGACATTCATCGTAGAGAGTGTCTGCCTATTCACTATCCCCATAATGAAGATGGCGCCTTTCTTTACTATCATATAGTCATGCGGAGCCCTTGTTCGTAAGCTGTGGGAGATGTTGCCACTCTTCATAGTCGGCAGCGAAGTGCCCATGTCTACCGCATTTAAAACATTCTCCACGTTTTAACCTTTCCCTATAGGATGAATGTCCACCCGGTTCATTTAAGGTGTCCCATTGCGGGCCCCCATGTTTTTTTTACGCCACCACGGCACCCTTGCCCCCTTTGGTCCTGTACTAAGAATATACCACCATCATCCCCCTACTGCCAACACTTGTACTTTCATTTTCTTTTTTAGATTAAAATGTCGCTCAGCATGTCGTGCATATTCAAACAAAGGTTGCAGTCTACATGTTCTATGATCTACCATGTGCTTAGTAATAAAACTACTTATCAGAGCCTTACAACCTTTAAGAAAAGCATTTTTCAGTTGCTGTTCATATGGACTATCATTGGTCTGATCCTGCGGAATCATCATTCCACAATGGTTATTGAACACTTCTGTCAGTCTTACAATATAATGATCTACAGATTCATCATCATTTTGGATGCACTGATTTATTACTGTCCAATCTGCTCTTGGACGCCACTTATCAGAAATTCTCTTTAACAGATCAGTGACTCGTGTGTCTAACACCCCAGAATTATGCTTTAATGTAGTGCCGTCATCTGCCTTGCATGTCCAAGTACCACAAACTAAGTGCCAATCTGGACCTAAGATTGGTCGCACTACTTGTTCTACTTCTAAACCATTTAGATGATAACTTAAGCGCATACCAACTATGTCCTCAGAAAACTTTTGAAAATTAACCTTGGGGTGAGGAATACCATCCGTAGCTCGTTTTATATCCTCTCTAGCACAGGGATGATAAACTAAAATAGTTGGTTCTTGTCCAACATCTCCTGCTTGTGGGTTTGCAACTTGTATTAAGGGAAGAGCTTCTGAATGGTCAGAAAGTTTAATAGCCCAACGTCCTTGCCCTGCTGGTCCTGACCTTAACTGCATAGGTTGGTCTACCTGTTGCAAAGCAACTTTAGGTACTACGGAAATTTGTGGGTAAATTGGAGGGGTCACAACATTTCCTTGAGCAGCTAATAACCCACCCTGCAGTACAGATCCCACATCTTCAGACTGATATTGAGGAAGTTCCCCCGGTATGGCAGCAGCAATTTCACCATACGGTGGGGCAGTTGCCTGCCTTTGTACTGCACAAACTGTATGCTCATCCTCCTTATCTAAAAATAAAGCTACTTTTCCACTTGGCACCAGTGATCCCTTTTGATTTATTTTCTCTTTTTCCTGACACTGTTTTTCTTTTATAGGGCGTTTATTTGCTTCTTCTAACCATTTTTGTGCTTGGGGAAATCAATTGTCTTTGCTTTTTAGTTCTAGTTCCTGCATCTCTTTTCAAATCTCTAACCAATTTTGCACAGGCATTCTTATTCAGTGTACCATCAAAATCATATTTCAACTTCCACTTCTTCAAAAATTTAACATTATTTTTGTTTAAACTTTTCATATACTTAGCATCAACATTTAAACAGGCATCACTCTCACACTTGCAGCAACTTGAACCCATGTTTTTCCTAGATTTCTTATTTTAGGACTGTATATTTTAGAACTGCATTTCTTATTTTTAGGACTGCATTTCTTATTTTTACAGGGCTTATTACAAAATGGGGCTATCTTAACGGGGATTCTAACAAAATAACAGGTAATCCTAACAAAATAATCTTAACAATTATTCCTACCCACCCTTAACTAAAAATAAAACCCTTAACTAAAAATAAAACTCCTGTCAACAAGGTTAAATTAAATTAAAAGAAAAAAAAAAGTATTTTCATCCTACCTGAACCAGATGAGACTCCGTTTCCCCTTTTTGGTTCGGAAACCGTCCCTCAGATAGGGATCAGAGAGCGGCCGGCCTCTTTCCAACGACAAATCAGTCGGAGGGCTTTCCGTCGAGGGAATCTTAAGATGAGAAACCCTCACCTGCGCAGGTTTTTCGGTCTCTCTGTCGGTCTGATCCGTATCTTCGTAGAGGTTTCCGGTCCGAAGGACCAAAATGTCAGAAGAAAAATTCAAGCGAGTCACATCTGCCTCAGGTGATGAAAATTTCCTTTATTACCTGCTAACCAGATTACAGCAACATGTTGGCCAAGATGATCTCAATCTGATCAGCTTGGTTACAGACATCAACTTTTATACTTTCCTGTTACTAACCAAAATAGCTTTTGTTACATTTATAACAATTGACAGTTGGCTATGAAAAACATCTAGGATCACAATTTAACTCAGAAAAGAATGTTTTACCTCAAAACCACAGCTAGTGTAGAATGTTTACCTCAAAACCACAGTGGTAGCTGGAATTTTCCAGAGCCTGCCTCAGTAAATTAACTCTTATTCAGAAGTATAGAAAACAGGTGTTATTCAAGTTCATAAGCAAACTACATCTATCATAGATAAAGCCCATCTTTAATAAACATGGTTCAATGACCTTTTCTTACCAACATTTCAGCAAATAGCATATTCATTTTGCTAGATGGGAGAAAGACAAATAATAACGTGTTTTAAAACTTTTTCTCTTAACACTGATGTGCTTCAATCTTTAATAATTATTAGACAGACTTGTATTTTCACTCATTTTGATACAGCCCCCATGCAAAGTCTGAAGCATCTATTGTGGCAGATCGAAGAGCAAGTGTCGGGAATTAGAACAGACAAGAACTGCAAGATAAATGGCCCACCCATCCTTTTTCAGAGTCCACCTGAATAAAATTCCAGTGATATGAAGTCTGATCAATAGAACCATGAGAATCACAGAAGCCATGTATCCCAAAATCCTAAGAAATTTTTTAGCCAATACTAGATTCATATTGTAAAAGCTCAAGAAGATCTTTTTATACCCAAAGCTCTTCCCAGGGGAGAATCAAGAAGACATCTTAAGAAATTATTCTGTATAAGGAGTGAGAGGATGTTTGCAAGTTCTTTGGAAACCTCAAAGCAAGACGTTTCAATACGAGAGAGTCCACAAATATAAGACAAATGTTCAAAATATGGAAAAAAGTGAAAGCTTTGAAGTCAACAATAAGCAATTACTGGAACCAGATATCTTTAAAAATACCTGAAATCTTTGCCTGCAGGAAATGTGATGGTACATAGGCATCTTTAAGTGCAACTTTACCATAGAAGAGAGTAAAGGGATGACAGGTAAAAAAAAAAAAAAAAAAAAAAGTTTGAATTTTGGGACCTTGACAAAAAGACTGAGAAAGGAAGAGTCCAGGGCAGATCTACAAATTCTTGCTTTCTTTGGCACCAGAAAAATCCTTGAATAAATCTTTCCCTACTTGGCTGGAAGGCACTGGTTTTACAACATCCTGGAATAACATTTGTTCTAAAACTGGAGGAAATGAGGATATTTGGTTTACTGGGCTATAAGGAATCCCACTGTCAACTGTACCCCTGTTGAATGACTCTCAGAACCCATATATGTCTGAAATAACCTAGTGCCACAGGAAGAAAATGCAGACCTAAGGTGAGAAAATAATTGCCATGGGGGTGGAGGAGACTGAAGAGGCCAAAAGTCATTCTGACTTCTTGAACAGTAGTCCTCGATTCTGTGAGGCTTTTGCTTTCTTTTTAGAGAGAGATCTTGTGATCTTGTTTTCGTCACTTTGCTTAAACAGTTTTTTTGAAAAACAGAACCAAGATACAGAAATGTTTTATTAAACTGAAAAAGGGAAGGTTAGAAAATTTTTGTCACCCCTTGAATTAACCTTCCCGTCAGCAAATCTCTCGGAATTTCAGCAGCAGAAGGCCACACAGACCGGCCCTGACAAGAGAAGAATTTAAAATCTCAGATGTAACATCAAGTAAATTTTTTAGAAAGTAATCAAGCAAATATTTTCACAACGGACACAGAAGCCACAGCTCGGAGACAGCATTAGCAGAATAAGAACACCTTAGACAAGGTTTGATTACATGAGAAGCAGGTAAAATTAAGGTACTTAATGAATTCTTTACCTCTGAAGAAGAAAGGTTAACTGTTAACTTTTTGTATGTTCTCAAAAGACACAAGTAAAAATTCATGAGCCTTGCAGTTTAAAATTATAAATGTTAAAGTGGCAGAGGAATACACTTTCTCAAAGCTGTCAAAAGCATTTCCATCCTTATCAACGGGAATAGAATTAGCAGTAGCAATCTGTTTAGCAGAAACAGTTTTAAATAAGAAAATAACTAAGGTCTTCTTTGAAGTTAGGGAAGTTTGAGGTATCCTTTATAACATATGTCAGACTTTCTAGGCGCAGAAGGTAGACAGTCAGCAAAACTGCAAGCTGTCTGGAAAACATCTTCTAAAGCAGATAAAATAGGAGAGACAGCTACAGGTTATGGAATATACAAATTAATAAATCCCAATGCTTTTGCTGGCAAATAGGAATTTGTTTCCACTGAAATGCCTCTTTCATTTTAAATTTTCAGAAAACTGGTCTTTTGGAAGGAAATCTGAACACTTCACTTACAATCAGAATCTTCAGTTTGTGAATAAAACATTGAACTACACTCTCCCGCCAATCCCTGCTCTTCTGGCTGAGAATCAGTGTCTGAAAGGGGAGGAATTTTTTTTTCAGCCCGAAAAGGAGTTTCACACACTAAAAACATTAAAGGCAGAAAAATCAATTTCTTAGCAATTCCTAGAAGATGCAAAAAGACAGAGAAAACCCCACATTCTTAACTTTCTTTTCTTGAGAGACTCCCTGGAAAAATGCAGACTCATGCCAGAAGCATTACCCTAGGGATGAGGCCTCCTGCCTCTGCTATCAGTTGATTTTCACCCACCCCTTCCCCAGACACAGACAAAAGTTTTTTTTTTTTCCTTGCCCAATGAGGACATCCTCACAGCCACAGAAGATGTGCATAACTCCCAGTCCTTAATGGCTGAAGGTGCTACAGCAGACATACCAACAGATAATGAAGTAGGGTCTGAGGAATCAAGTCTGGTCACAAGAGAGACACCAACTGGCAGTTGGGGCAAAGGAGGAGCTGGCCTGGTACCCAAAGATGACTTATCAGCTCTTCCTCCTTGCAGATGTGGGAAAGTAGCACCAAAACAACCGGTATCTACTCCACTGGTCTATTCAAGACAGAAGCCTTAAAAACAGGATGCGGAACCTCTAACCAACGGTAAACCTTGTGAAAGCAAAAAGGGCACTAAAACCTCCCCCAACACACAAAATCGATAATCTGTAGAAAAAAGTCAAAATATATTTTAACACAGAATGTTCACGCAAGCACAGAGTTAAAATCTCCTAAAAACATTCTGACAGTCCAAACAAAGTAACTTTTTTAGCATTAAAACACACACATTTTCTTCAGAAAAATGAGCAGTGGGAGGTTTTCCCCAGCAGGGGAATTATCTGCTAGGCCTTGAAGTACAGCTAGCTGACCATCAGTTCCACAAAGACTGCAAAAGGAGCACACTTTGACAGCAGGAAAGCTCTGAAGCTTTTGGGAGCCTAATGCCTGTTACATGTGGCTCTGCTCAAGCACCTGGCAGTTACAGCACATGGAAAGGGTCCTTAAGCCTTGAAAGCTGGCTTATTGGTCATATCCGTGGCAGGATGCAACTGCAACAGCCTAGGCTACTGCAAAACTGATCTAATGTTGATCATCATGAAGCATCCTGGACATCATAAAAGGTGCAAGTGCAACCAACAAAACTATGAATAAGGAATAAAGTACAGTTTTGTACCTACCATAAATGTAGATGTCCGAACTGGATAGCATCTGCAGTCATAACAACTGGGTTGTCCTGTCGTCAGGCAGCCCTTCAGTCGGCCGGATTCCAAAGTCGGGTCCGCTCTCTGTTGGTCTAAAGCATCAGCCGACGCCATTTTCCTCAGTGTTTCTTGCCCCAGATGCCAGTAGCCCTCTTGAAGGCTAAAATTTGGGTAGATGCCAATGTTTCCAAAAAGATAGAGGTAAACACAAAAATAAGCATGTATGTACATATATACAAACAAATACACCATAAAGACTCCCCCACCAGCTAGCTATTAGGAGAGTAAACACCCTAGGAGTACCACAGAGGGAATGAGGGATGACTGCAGATGCTATCCAGTTCGGACATCTACATTTATGGTAGGTACAAAACTGTACTATGTCCTTCATGGATGCATCTGCAGTCATAACAACTGGGTAGAATACCAGAGCCAACTAGGGAGGAGGATGAAAGTAGATTATGGTGTTTAGGATCCCTTGCAGTACAGCAGTGGCAAACCCTGCTCGATCTGGAATATAGAGACAAATTATAATGCTTGGCGAATGTATGCACGGAGGTCCAAGTAGCCGCCTCAATAATGTCTTTGGTTGCCACTCCTCGTAAGAAGGCTGTGGTAGTGGCTGTTGCCCTTGTAGAATGAGGTCTTATGTTCTGTGGAATTGGTTTTCCATGGAAGGAGTAACAGAATCGTATGCAGTTTCCTATCCATTTGGAGATTGTCTGTTTGGAAATAGCTTTTCCTTCCCTTCCTGTTGCATAGGCTACAAAAAGTTGGTCAGTCTTTCTGCTATTTTTGTTCTGTCCAAGTAGTAGCGTAGCTGTCTATGTACATCCAAGGTATGCAGTATTCTTTCCCTCTGTTTTGTGGGTTGGGAAAGAAGGTAGGTAGGTGGATTGCCTGGTTTAAAGACACTCTGGATACCACCTTAGGCATAAATGTAGGATTAGTCCTCATGGACACTCTATCTTGGTGGAAGATTAGGAAGGGTTGCACTGCCATTAAGGCCTGTAGTTCTGAAACCCTCTTTGCTGAAGTAATTGCCAGTAGGAAAGCAGTTTTCCATGACAGGTGTTGTAGATCTGCTGTTGCTGCTGGTTCAAAGGGTGATAGTGTCAACTTTTCTAGCACAAAGTTTAAGTCCCAAGCTGGTAATGGTGGTTTCCTTGGAGGTTTTACATTCTTGATTCCTCTGAGGAACTGCCTGAGCAAAGGTAAAACAGGTGGATCAAAGCTGTATTCTGCTGAAATAGCTGATGCATGTATCTTGATGGAGGAGTAGGACAGGCCTGAATGAAGAAGTTCGCCAGATACTCCAGAATGTTAGGCATATCTATGTTTGACACATCTTTTCCTCTTTCCGTACTCCAAATGACAAACCTTTTCCATTTTCCAGCATAGTTCCTTCTTGTTGAAGGTCTGCGTGCTTCAAGAATAATGTCTTTAACTCTTTGGGAAAGTTCTGGATTAGCTGCTGCTATGTGATGTCCCATGCAGTCAGTTGCAACGTTTTTAGGTTTGGATGTATGATGCTGTAGTTGTTCTGAGTTAACATCAAAGGCATCAGGGTATTGGCCACATATTGTTCGAGACATGCTCCTCAGCAGTGGGTACCAGTGTTGTCTTGGCCAGTTTGGAGCTATCAGGATTATCCTTGGACGTTCTTCCTTGATTTTTAGTAGTACTTTGTGTATCAAGGAAGAGGTGGGAATGCATATGCTGTTAGGCCTTTCCAGCTGAAGGAGAGCGAATCCACTTTCCATGCTAGTGGGTGGAATGTCCTTGTGCAGAACTTTTTGAGCTGGTGATTGAGAGGTGATGCGAATAGATCTATCTGAGGCATTCCCCATTTCTTTGAGATGGTCTTGAAGATGTCCGGTGCAGCTTCCATTCGTGGGCATCCGATGTGGTTCTGCTTAATATGTCTGCTAGAGTATTTTCTTTTCCCAGTACAAATATTGCCTGTAACTGGATGTTGTAGCTGAGTGCCAGGGTCCACAGCTCCAAAGTCATTCTGCATAGGGGGTATGAATGAGTGCCTCCCTGTTTGTTGATGTACCACATGACTGTGGTGTTGTCTGTCCTTATCATCAACTGGCCCTCTTGGAGAAATGGTTTGAACTTTTGAATTGCCAGTTTTACTGCCAGCATTTCTTTTAGGTTGATGTGCAGGTGAAGTTGATCTTGTGTCCACAATCCTTGCACGCATTTGTCCAGCATGTGGGCCCCCATCCTAGGTCTGAAGCGCCTGTTGTGTTGGTCTGGCTTGCTTGACATCTGCGAAAGGGTAGGCCTGGGTTTGACTGACATGCCTGAGCCCACCATAGGAACTCCTGCTTTAAGCATGGAATTAGTGGGATTTCTGTTTCTAGGCTGTGTCTGTGTTGGGACCATAAATTCTTTAGGTACCACTGTAGTTTTCTCATATGTAGTCTGGCAAATGGGACCAAGATTATGCATGATGCCATGAAGCCCAAGGCCTGCAGTACTTTTCTTGCTGTTAACTTGTTCAGTTTTGTTAGTGCCAAGAAGTAAAGAGGGAGTTCTTTTTGTTTTTGTGTAGTCAGGAATGCCATTTGTTTTACTGTGTCCAATTCCCCAAGAATGTCCTCGTTTGGGATGGTATCAGCCTTGACTTTTGTAAATTGACTGTGTATCCCAGTGCTTGTAGCAAGTAAATGACCCTTTGTAAATCTGTTGTCAGCTTGCTTTTGTTGTCCCCTTGTAGCAGGCAGTCGTCCAGGTATGGGTAAATTTGAATTTACTGATGCCAGGCATTTTGTGAATACAGATAAGCCAAAGGGCAATGCTGAGAATTGATAGTGCTCTGATCCTGCAAGAAATCTGAGGTATCTTCTGCAGATTGGTCGAATGGGGACGTGCAGGTATGCCTCCTTGAGATCTAGAGTTACCAGCCAAGACTCCTTGCCCAGCATGGGAAGGAGTTGCTGTAGGGTCAGCATTTTGAATTTTGGGACAATGATGTATGTATTTAAGGTGGACAGGTCGAGAATTGGTCTCCAACTTTTTCCTTTCTTGGAACTAGGAATAGTCTGGAGTAGAACCCTTTCCTTGCTCTGCTGTTGGCACTCTTTCCACAGCTCTCATGTTTGCTAACTCCATTATCTGTTGTAGTGCCTCTGTTTTTGATTTGGAGGTAGATTTGGCATTCCTCTTTGACTGGTAAAGTGTGGAAGTGAAACCGTAACCTTGATCTATGGTTTGTAAAATCCACTTGTCTTTTGTTATGTAGTGCCAGTTCTTTGAAAATAAGGTTAACTTTCCGCCTAGAGGAGCTGCTATTTGTTCCCTGGTAGGCGGATTTAGCGTTAAGTCACTGTGGTTGTGCTGATGTAGTGGCAGTGGTTGTGTCTGTGCCTCTGTTGTTACCTTGCCACTGTCGTCCTCTGTAGGCACCTCCTCTGGATTGGTTTCTGCCTCTGGAACGCCTATTCCTGCCCCTTTGAAATTTTGTGGAGTCAGGAAAGGACCAATTTTGGCAGGCCAGTTCCTGCTAAACCTTGGGGTTGAACCTGCAAGAAATCTTTAACCGTTTGAACAGATTTTGCCTTTTCTTCCATTTTCTTCATAACCTGCTGGGCAGGTGTACCAAACAAACTTGTCTTATCCATAGGAGCATCTAGCAACTTAGCTTTAACATGAGCCATGCATGCCTTCTTATCACTGTGCCAGTCATGGCTGATCTAAATGAAGCCTCCAGTGCATCATAGCCACATTTTAAGGAATGGTTGCTAACCTGTTGTATGTTATTTACCATTTCTAATACATATTTCTTATCAAGAGATTCATCAGTGGTTAGTTTTTTAGTTAACTGATCAAGCATGAACTCTTGGTATTGTATCATGTGAAACTGACAGTTTAAAGCTCTAGCTGAGAGAGTAGCTGAAGTGTAGACCTTTTACCCCATCTGTCTAATGACCTTGCTTCCCTTTCAGAAGGAATAGGGTTTTTAGCTATGACTGCCTTGGGACCCTGGGATATAGTTTCGGTCTGCAAGTGGGGCCTTGTAAAGGTGGTGATGAGTATCTGGCACCCTGTAAAATCTGTCTGGTTTGGCAGGGGCTGGGGTAAAGAATCTGGTGCGGAGCAGACATCATTGAAAGCATCATCCACCACAGAGAGAACAGGAGGTATAGCTAAGGGCCTGTGCTGTGGGAGGTGCAAAAAGGTCCTAAGTCTTTTCTGGAGTCTGAAAATCCTGTTGCTGCCACTGGAACTGCTCTCGCATGGCATGTAAGGTTTCCCCCAAAGGAGAATTCTTCTGGTGGGGAAGCAGCTGGAATGGATTCTTCAGCATCAGAATCTTCAAAATTGGAGAAAGGAGCCTCTGGCTGGTCAGTTATGTCTGATTCCAGCAGAATCATCAGAGGACACTGGCTCAGGGGCTCTGCCCTAGGTCTCTTCTCTGGGGCTGAGAGGCCCTGTCTAGGTGAGATTGAGATCCTCTAATTAATGAAATTAAATCTTCTGCCAAAGTAAGCATTTGAGAACTAGAAGAGGGCCTGGTTGTGGGGGGTTTAACAGGCACTGTCTTAGTAGTCTTGGCTGCTTTAGCCCTGGCGAGGCCTTAATGGACATGGCTGCTGGAGGCCTAGCAGCACCACGTGCTGGGGTAGAGACATCCAAGGGAATGGTGTCTGATAAATCAGTGGCAACCACCGTAGTGGATAAAATTTCTGAGGCCGATTCAAGAGTGGTAGAAGGGGCCTCGGTTGTAGAGATAGGTTCAGCTGTACTTTGATCAGTTTTCTTTGCTTAACCATGGTTTTGGTCGGAGGATCCGACTGCATAATGTAAATCAGAACCGAAACTGTTCTGGTTGAAAGAAGCACAGGCGAACAGGCTGCTGCCTAAACAAGGCAGACAATAAGAGTGGAAATCTTTATGAGGTATTTGTTTCCCACAGGTTAAACAATTATTAACTTTTTCTGACATCGGCTGAGGCAAGAAAGAGTTAGCTTTAGAAGTCTTCAAGTAGTATTCGTAGAAGTAATCTCTGGATCCGACCGACCGCACAAAGACTGAGAAAATGGCGCCGGCTGATGCACCAACAGAGATGACGCCGGGTGAAGTGCGACATCAGGACTTTGGAATCCGGCCGACTGAAGGGCTGCCTGACGACAGGACAACCCAGTTGTTATGACTGCAGATGCATCCATGAAGGACATCAGACTGGAGTTGGGATACATCAGGGAAGACCAGTTTAAAATGCTGTTAATCAACACTACACACAATTTGACTCATCTAGTAAAAACAAGCTACTGCCGCAAAGTTTTGTATAAAACCAAAGCAGCAAGTAGAATTGTCTGAAAGTCAATCTTCAAAACTTTCTGCAGATTTAGTTAAAAACTTAAAATGCAGATATATATCCTTTATGTATAGAAACAGCTTACATTCCTGCAGATCATCTTCCGTTCCAAGGATGTGTCCCCTCTACAATGATCTAAAATGGGTTGGGATGGTGGCCTAATGGTTAAGATGTTTGCCTTACAAACACAAGGTACAAGGTTTGACTCTCACAGGGGATAACTGGCTAGGCTTAAAATGGCTCGCAAGGGCAGTTAGCCTAGTACTAACCTATGAACCGATGTCAAACAGCCTCAAATTCTGCATCTATCTAAGGAACATGAAAAACTGATCAAATCATCTTCAGTTATGGCCCTCGACAGGTTGTGTACCATCTGTTTTAAGTGCTGCACACTTCTAGCCTGAAGACCTCCACACACACACACACACACATACATATACATATACATACATATATATATACATACATATACATATACATACATATATATACATACATATATATATATATATATATATATATATATATATATATATATATAAAATACACAACCATAACAGTACATCTTAGTGGCATAAGGGCAAGATATGTTTTTAAAAGTGTTTGTTGAGATACCAACTCTGCCACGCTGACTAAACAGTAACATGCCTTCAGTAAAGCACAAGAAAGAGTATGACCACAGCCTAATCCAACACGTTTCATATAAAAGATACTAAGGAACCTTTTGGATCTACAGCCAAAAGTTTCTGCAATTAAAAGGTCTGGTAATGGGGTCCTAAACCTGAGCTGAAAGCATATTCTTAGAAGAACCTGCAAAAGAAATCTGGACAATTTGGCAGATGGCATCTCATCTTGCAGTCCAGTCAAAACCAAGTAACTGAACAGTGACAATACATTTAACATCTAATATTAAATGGAACAGACAATGTGATCTTAATTATCTTCAGGATAGCTCAAACTGCAAACCTAGCCTACTTTTTGCAGCTCTCACCATGAAAAATATTATAACCATAATATGGCACCTGCACTTAAAACAAGGTATGCAAGTAATATCTATACTACATATTAATTTGTGCAGAAACTCTGACAAACAATGCAAATCCAACTTCCAAGACTAAGTTTAAGACTAAAAAGATACAGAAAGTAAATATTTGTTCAACAGCATAGTAAAGGCAGTGAAATGCAGCATTTCACGTCTTTACACCTTAATTCCATGTTTTAACAATTCCATTGAAATGATAAACCAGGCCCTAGCTCTCATTTTGCAATTTGAATGCAACGTGAAAATGTCAAACGCCTAAAATCCTGTCATTGAAATTATGCTAATACTGCACACCTTTCTACAAAATGCAGCATAACTTAATATCACAAAGTGCTTCATGAAAGGACTAAAATAAGACCACTAGAGCCCAATAATATTGTTTAGAGTTTTCTTTCGTTTTAATGCAACGAACTTCATCAGGGTCCGATTAAGTTAGTTACATCAAAACAAAAGAAAGCTAAACAATACTATTGGGCTCTAGTGGTATTATTTTAGTCCTTTCAGCACTTTTTGTTCTTCAGTTTAGCTGTTTTTGCTGGTTTTATTTTCTTCATAACTTAATATCACAATTACATTGTGCTCAACAGCATTGACCTGTGTGATTTGCATGCTAATTACCGCTCAGGATGACTTGCAGAGGTCTGCGAACTGGCTAATACACACACTGTATTAAAATCCTGATCCCCATCTACTCAAAGCTGCAAGCTCTCAAAATAAAGTGGTAACTACAAAAAAATCTTACATGAAATATGTGATTTTATTGGATTAGAGAGTTGTACAAGTTCAGATTTGTTGCTACCTTTGCAGCCTATTCAAAATTTTTTTTTGCTTTAAAACAGGTCTTTATGTTTAGTCATTAAACAAGATACTTCTGCCCTGTGCCAAGTGAAACAAATAACCAACATGTATCCTATAATAAACTACAATTTTACAAGTAAAAACATTTAACACTTAAGAAGCTCTGAGAAAGCAATTTTATTCATCTAATATCAATGCATATGGGGTAAATACATTTTAGGCATCTATTTTTGAAAATCAAATGTATTTTTGATGGTCCAATATTTTACTCATCTTCTGAAAAATGATATTTCCTATCTTACCATATGTTCAATAAAACTCGTCACTGTAATGCTTACAACCGTTAGAAGTCAATCCAGAAATATAGTCATCACACAGAAGGAGTCATTCTAATCAAATAAAAGATGCACTATTTCTGCTGAAAAGAATCCATTTCAGTAGTCATTCTCAAAAAGTATCATTGTAAACAAAGAGACAGGCTATCAAGACTTACTAAGTTAACAGTACCAGCCACAGGGAACCTCTATACCAGGTTTTACATCCCTGGAAAAAAATATGCAACCTTTAGCTACAAAAAGTACAGTTGTGTACACTTACCATAAATGTAGATGTACAAGAGTATTCACTGTTGCAGTCATCACACTTGGGTTATTGTCCTGCAGGTAGCCCTCAGTCGGCCTGAATACCAGAGTCTTGGGATTTCTGAGTCGGATGCTGTCGCCTCTTCCATGACATCAGCTCGCCAGGGGTATAAAACATGCAGCAAACGCCATTATATCAGTTTTTCCTGCCCCAGATTTCAGAAGCCCCCAAAATAAGAAGCCATTACATGGTATGAGCACCACCAGTAAAAATTAAATACCCCTGCCATAAAAGATGGCCATAAAGAGGATAGGTAGAAAGGACAGAGAAATCCAGGAGGCTGGAGGGAGGGAAACCAGGACTGCAACAGTGAATACACTCGAACATCTACATTTATGGTAAGTGTACACAACTGTACTATGTTCTTCAGTGTTTAACTGTTGCAGTCATCACACTTGGGTTGATTCCCCCAAAGCTGAGGAAGGGTGGAGGCAGTCAAGAAGTGTTAGGGCTGGCTAGCAGGCCTTGTATGACCGCTGTAGCAAATCCATCTTTAGATTTAGAAAAAAATATGTAAGTGGTAATGCTTGGTGAAGGTGTGTACAGAATTCCAGGATGTCCCTGGTAGTGACACCCCTGAGAAATGCTGTAGAGGTTGAAGTAGCTCTAGTGGAATAATTTCTGATCCCCTGAGGGGTAGGTTTTCCATGGTGCTTGTAGCAGAAATGGATTGTGTGTGCTATCCATTTGGAAATGGTTTGCTTCGAAATGGCCTTGCCCTCTGCCCCTGTAGCAAAGCTGACTAGCAGCTGATCAGATTTTCTGAAAGGCATCGTCCTGTCAAAGTAAAACCTGAGCTGTCTGTGCATGTTCAAGGGAGTGCAGGATCCTTTCCCCTTTATTCTGAGGATTAGGGGGGAAAGGTTGGCAAATGGATGGATTGGTTTTAAGCCACACTGGATACCACTTTTTGCATAAAAGATGGGTTAGTCCTGAGGGAAACCCTGTCAGCATGGAAAATAATGAAGGGCTCTACCGCCATTAGTGCCTGTAACTCTGACACTCTTCTTGCTGAAGTAATAGCTAGACGTAAGGCTGTTTTCCAAGAGAGGAATTTTAACTCTGCTGAAGCAGCAGGTTCAAAAGGGGGAAGTGCGAGCTTCTCCAGTACAAAGTTATGGTCCCAGGCCAGGGTGGGAGCTCTCCTAGGGGGCCTTAAATTGTTAGCTCCTCTCAGGAACTGTTTGATAAGAGGGTGAGAAAAGAGAGGTGGCTCAGTATTATAATGAGCTGAGATGGCAGAGGCATGAATCTTAATGGATGAGAAAGATAGGCCTCTGTGGAGCAGCTCTGCTAGGTAATCAAGGACTTGAGTTAAGGTGGGCACAGCTGTGCCCTTTCCTTGAAACAGACTCCAACAACAATATATTTTCCACTTTTCAGCATAGGATTTCCTAGTACTAGGCCTTCTGGCCTCAAGGATGACGTCCAGCACCTGTTTGCTGAGGGATGCTGGTGGTGTATTCAGGGGATAAGTCAGGCTGCAAGGTTTAGGGATTGCAGCTGTGGATGAAAAATCTGTCCCTCCTGCTGAGACAGCAGGGAAGGTATCTGATGTAGGTGCCAGGGTGGCACTGCTGTCAGACTGCGTAGGAGTGGGTACCAGTGCTGCCATGGCCAGTCTGGTGTAATAAAGATTGTCCTTGGCCTGTCCCGTTTGATCTTGAGTAGTACTTTTGAGAGGAGGAAAGGCAAAAATTAAGAGGTTTTCCCATGTAAAGGATAGGGCATCCAACTTCCAGGTTCTGCTGTGAGGGTTCCTGGTGCAAAATTTGTTCAACTGGTGGTTTTGGGGGAGGCAAAAAGGTCCACTTCCAGTGCTCCCCACCTCTGGGTTAGAAGTTTGAATGAGTTGGGTTCCAGTTTCCACTCATGAGGGTCCAGTAGATTTCTGCTTAAGTCATCTGCCAGTGAATTTTGCTTGCCTGGTAGGAATTGAGCTTGTAGGTGCACTTGTGTTCCACAGGGCCATGGCTAACTTGCAGAGCAGGTAAGAATAAGTTCCCCCCTGTTTGTTTATGTACCACATAACTGTGGTGTTGTCTGTCTTTATCAGGAGCTGTCCTGGAAGGATAAGGTAGTTGAAGGCTGTCAGAGCATTCTGTACAGTCAGCATCTCTTTTTGATTGATATGCAGGGAAATTTGTTCTGGGCTCCATTTGCCTGCCATGTGAGCCCCCCAAGCATAGTCTGATGCATCTGTTGTCAGAGTTTGGCCAGCAAGGGGTTGAGTGAAAGGAAGTCCCTTGTTGTGGTTGCATGCCTCTGCCCAACAAAGGAACTCTGCCCTTAGACAAGGTATGCTAGGAATCACTGTTTCCAGGTCCTGAGAACGTTGACACCAGAGACTTTTTAAATACCATTGAAGTTTCCTCATATGCAGTCTTGCATATGGAATTAGCAGAATGCATGAGGCCATGAACCCTGGGGCTTGCAGTATTTTACTTGCAGACAGCTGGGTTCAGGTGGCCATTAGTTAGAAATAGTTTGTCAAATGGACCTGCTTTTCTGCAGTGAGGAATGCCATCTGGGAAGTTGTGTTCCAAGATTGCTCCCAGGAATACAATTTGTTGGCTGGGCACCAGTTGTGATTTCTTTTCGTTGATGGTGTATCCTAGTGAAGTTAAAAGTCTTTTTACACATGCCAGGTGCTGAAGCAGCAATTCCTGACTGTCCGCCTGAATCAGGCAATCATCCAAGTATGGGTAAATTTGAATATTTATCTGCCTGCAGTATGCAATGACTGGAGCCAGGCACTTTGTGAATACTCTGGGCGCAGTAGATGAGCCAAAGGGAAGTGCAGAGAAAGTACAGTTTTGTACCTACCATAAATGTAGATGTTCGAAGATCCACATTGCTGCAGTCCTAACACTTGGGTAGTCCCTCAGTCTTTTCTTGCCCCAGATGTCAGAAGACCCTAAAAAGAAAGGTCAAAACCCCATAGACCAAACTAAACAACCAACTAGCCCCTACACCAAAACTATGTATAATATATACAATATATACAAAATGCAATATACAAAATGCAATATACCTCAGATGGATAACCCAACCCACACAACCACCTCAAACAACAGAGGGAAGGAGATGTGGATCTTGAACATCTACATTTATGGTAGGTACAAAACTGTACTATGTTCTTCATCTCACATTGCTGCAGTCCTAACACTTGGGTAGAATCCCAAAGCAGAGGTAAGAGAGGATGGCTAAACTATAATGAAGCAGGAGCTGCCAAAATGCCCTGCAACACAGCAGTGGCAAAACCAGCCCTGGATTTAGAGTACAATGGAAGGTGGTAATGCCTAGAGAGGGTATGCACTGAACTCCAAGTGGCTGCCTCCAAATATCCTCAAAAAGCTGTTGAAGTGGCAGTAGCCCTAGTGGAATGAGGTCTAATCCCAGCTGGAATCTCTTTGCCATGATGGGAATAACAGAAAGCAATGCAAAATCCAATCCACTTAGAAATAGTTTGTTTTGACACGGGCTTGCCCTGAGAGCACAAAGCAAAAGAAACTAATAACTGCTGAGATTGTCTGAACCCTTTAGTTCTGTCCAAATAATATACTGCCTGTGAACATCTAAAGTGTGCAAAATCTTTTCCCCTTTAGTTTGGGGATTTGCATAAAAAGTAGGCAAATGAATAGTTTGGTTTAAAGCCACACTAGAAACCACTTTAGGCATAAAGGAAGGATTAGCAAAAGATACCCTATCCTTGTGGAAAATTAAGAAAGGCTCAACTGCCATAAGGGCCTGCAATTCAGAAACCCTTCTTGCAGAGGTAATGGCCAACAAAAAGCAGTCTTCCATGACAAATATTTCAACTCAGCAGTAGCTGCAGGCTCAAAAGGTTGTAGAGTGAGTTTCTCCAACACAAAATTGAGATCCCAAGCAGGAGTAGGAGCTCTTGGGGTCTTATATTCTCTGCCCCTCTAAGAAATTGCTTGAATAAAGGATGAGAAAACAATGGTGGGTCACAATCGTAGTGAGCTGAAATTGCTGCAGCATGAGTCTTAATAGAAGGACAAACCTTTGTCCAATAACTCAGTAAGATATTGAAGAGCCACACTTAAATCAGGCTCAGAAACATCCAAATCATAGGCAAAATAAAATCTCTTCCATTTATCTACTTTCCTTGTACTAGGCCTTCTAGCTTCAAATCACATTCAAAACTTGTTGTGGAAGTTGAGACCCTCTATGGTTTAAAACAGAATATGCCATGCTGTTAGGTGAAGAGAGTGAAGTTTGACATTGAGCAAATGACTGTCCTCCTGGGACAACAGATGTGGAATCAAAGGCAAAGGCCATGGAGGCTTCCGTACTAGACTTCTCAGTAGTGGGTACCAGTGCTGTCAAGGCCAATCTGGAGCTATCAAAATCATCCTTGGCTTGTCCTGTCTGACCTTCAGAAGTACCTTTGGGAGGAGAGGCAGAGGTGGAAAGGCATACACATGAAGATTTTCCCAACTGAAAGAAAGAGCATCCATTTTCCAAGCTGTGGGATGAAACCGCTTTGTGCAAAACTTTGGCAGCTGGTGGTTTAGTGGAGAAGCGAACAGATCTATGTCTGGAGTTCCCCAGGACACTGTCAATTTCTGAAATACATGAAGATCCAGTTTGGATCCATGATTTGTCTGCTTAACACATCTGCTAAGGAGTTCTGTGCTCGGCAGAAACCTTGCCTGAAGACTTAGTTGTAAACTGAGAGCAGTCTCCCACAAAATCATTGCTTGCCTGCATAGAGGATAAGAATGTGTTCCCCTTGCTTGTTGATGTACCACATGACAGTTGTGTTGTCTGTTAGAATCAACACCTGCCCTGGAAGAAGTAAATCCTTGAAAGCTATTAATGCAAACTGGACTGCTAACATCTCCTTCATGTTGATATGTAGATGTTGTAGTCTGGCAGGCCACTTGTCTTGTATCCACTTTCCATTTAGATGAGCTCCGCAAGCTATGTCTGAGGCATCTGTGGATAAAATCTGACTGGCCTCTGGCGGGGTCAGAGAGTCCCTTGTTTAGGTGACATTCCTGAGCCCACCACAAAAATTCCGTTTGAATGCAAGGTATTATTTGAATGACAGTGTCCAGATCCTGGCAGTGCTGTGTCCATACATTTTTGAGATACCATTGTAGCTTCCTCATATGCAGTTTGGCATTGGGAAGCACCAGAATACAAGACATGAACCCTAAGGCTTGAAGGACTGTCCTTGCAGTCAGCCGGACTGATGAGATAGCTGATGGAAGTAAAGGGATAGACTCTTTTGTTTGTCCGGGGTTAAAAGGCCATCTGGGATGCTGTATTCAGTCTCACACCCAGAAAGCACATGTCTTGAGAGGGTACTAGACTGGACTTTATTTCGTTCACAGAATACCCCAGGCATCTTAGCACTGCTATCACATATTCCAAATGATGAAGAAGCTCTTCCTTCCTTGAGCCAGAATCAGGCAGTCGTCCAAATAAGGATAGATCTGTATTCCTTTTAGCCTGAAGAAAGCTATCACTGGAGCCAGAACTTTCGTGAACACTCTGGGCAGTAGATAAGCCAAAGGGCAATGCAGAGAACTGATAGTGAGAAGTCCCAGCATACTTCCTGCAACTTAGTCTGATAGGAACATGAAGGTAAGCCTCCTGGACAATGATCTTTCCCAGCAGAGGTAAAAGCTGCTGAACATTTTGAACTTGGGAATGTCCAGATAAGTGTTGAGGATAGACAAATCCAAAATTGGTCTCCACGTGTTCCCCTTCTTTGGGACTAGGAACAGGCGAGAATAAAATCCTAGGCCTTTCTGGCATAGGAACCGACTGTATGGCCCCTATTTGGAGTAGAAGTGAAATTTGCTTGTGAGCCTCTATTCTTTGTGGAGGAGGAATGTCTGGCATGCCTTTGAAAGGAGGCAAGGTATGGAAATAAAACCTGTAACCGTGATGTATGATATCCAGTACCCATTTGTCTTGGGTAATCAAACTCCAATTTTCTTTGAAAAGTGCCAACCTTCCTCCCAAAGGTGCTGCCAGGTTCTGGCAGCTGAAAAGGTAGGTCTTTGGGTCTGTTCAGGAAATGACTGACCCCCGCCCTGACCCGAAGACTGTGCAGGAGAACTCGCTGTTCTAGGGCTGAAAGAGTCCTGACCTCTGCCCTGCCACGTCTAGATCTACCCTAGACTGAGAATCATAAGAGGGTTCCTTAGTAGGCCAATTTCTACTAAACTTTGGAGGCTGAACCTGCAAAAATCTTTAACAGTCTGCATAGACTTAGCCTTGTCTTCCATTTTCTTTAAAACTGCCTCAACAGGAGAACCAAACAAGACATCAGATTGCAAAGGCATCCAAAATCCTAGTTTTAACATGGTCAGATAAATTTTGATCCTCAGCCAGGCATGCCTCAGTGGCAGCCAGGCCTGTACAGCATCAAAACCACATTGCAAAGAATGCTTACCCACCTGTTCAGAAACATGCACTAAATCTTGTAACTCTTTACAGTCAATACCTTCCAGAGCATCAACCTTAGATTTCAACTGAGAAAGGAGATAATTTTGATATTTCAACATGTGAAACTGGCAATTCAAAGCTCTCATGGCTAAAGTGGAAGAAGTATAAACTTTCTTTCCCCATCTATCCAAGGCCCTGGCCTCTTTATCTGCAGGAACGGGATTTGACAACAGAAGCCTTAACACCCTTAGGCCCCTGGCTAACAGTTTCTGGGTCTGCCCTAGGAAGATACTTATGAGCTTCAGGCACCCTGTAATACCTATCTGGTTTAACAGGAGCAGGAGGCAAAGAATCAGGATTAAGAGAAGCCTCTGCAAACACATCTTCCACCACATTCAGAACAGGAGGTATAGCTAAAGGCCTATGCTGGGGTAAAACAAAATTCCTAAGCCTTTTCCTGGAATCAGAGAAATCCTGACCTTCCCAGTTAAAATGCTCTCTCATGGAGTGAAGGGTCTCTGAAAAAGAAAAATCCTCAGGAGGAGAAGCAGAAGGAGTAGAATCATCCACATCAGAATCAGAATAATGAGAATACTCCTGCAAGTCTTCAAAGACTCAGACACATCGCCTGCTCATAATCCCCAACACAGGTTCCATCCTAGGCCTCTTATCAGGAGGGGCATAGAACCTCTAATTAAAGTAATTAAATCCTCTGCCATTTTGAGCATGTGCTTCTTGGGCACAGCACCTGAAGAACTGGGAGTGACACCCACAGAAGCTAAACTAGACCTGCCTCTAGAGGAAGGGAGGGAGTACAGTTACTTGAGAAGCCCCTACAGCCTGCCCTGCCTCCTGGGAGGCCACATCCTGTAAAATCAAAGTTTCTCCCTGGGACTCCGAACCACGGTTCCACTGACACCTCTAAAGAACTGGCGTAGGTTTAACTGCCTTGTCCTTGCGCTTCTTTGAGAGCATCCGGCGGCATTTTGCTTCCCAAAGACCAACCTTGCACAATCCAACCTCCGCTTTATAGTGGGTTTAAGGTATACACAAATTATGGTAATCAACACTGCTTCTGCATCGGACCATGCGGCAAAAAAGACTGAGGATATGGCGTCGGTCATGCGCATTTGTACCCTGGCGTTCTGATGTCAGTCAAATGCGCCTTGGCCGGCGTCAGCCTTATACTTTGATATTGGACAGCGGACTACCCAAGTGTTAGGACTGCAGCAATGTGAGATGAAGAACATCTGATAGTGCATAGAGCCTGCCCTGAAACGTAGATATTTCTTGCAAAACTCCCTTTATGGGGATGTGCAGATAAGCTTCTTTTAAGTCTAGGGTGACTAACCAGGCATCCTTGGCTAGCACAGTAAGAAGCTGTTGCAGTGTAAGCTTTTTGAATTTTGGGACCACCAGAAAGGTGTTGAGAATTGACAGATCCAGGATAGGGCACCAAGAGTTCTCTTTTCTGGGCACCAGGAACAGTCTGGAGTAGAAACCCTGTCCCATTCGTTCAACTGGTACGGGTTGAATAGCCCTGATAGGGAGAAGGGAAACTACTTGCTTTTGAACCTCTGCCCACTGGTTTGGAGGAAGGTCTGGCAACCCGCTTGGGGTTGGCAGTGAGTGGAAGTAGAATCTGTATTCCTGGGATACAATGTTTAGAACCCATTGGTCCTGAGTAACGGACATTCAGTTTTTTGCATGAAGGGCAAGTTTTCCTCATAGGGGTGCAAGTACTTGGGCATGGCTGGGAAGGATAATTGGAAAGTCATTGTGAACTTTTTCCATGGCTGGGAAGGATAATTGGAAAGTCATTGTGAACTTTTTCCATAAGGGGGTGGCTCACCACTCCCTGTTTTTGAGGTGGGAACACTACATTGTTTAGATCTCTGCATACACTAAAACTGCAGTCTTGGTGGTCTGTTTCCCCTGGGTTTGGACTGAGAAGGGCTTGGGAGGGACTGGAAAGGACCATGTTTTTGAAGGCCAATGCCTACTGAATCTAAATGGCTGCACCTGTAAGAAATCTTTGACAGTTTGCATAGATTTAGCTTTTTCTTCCATCTTTTAAAGAACTACTTCTGCTTTTGTGTCAAACAATCCTGATTTAATGGAGCATCTAGTAATTTTGCTTTGACATGGTCTGGCAAGACTTGTTCCTTCAGCCAAGCATGCCTTCTCAGTACAGACCCAGTAACAGCAGCCCTGCAAGATGCTTCTAAGGCATCAAACCCACACTGCAAAGTATGTTTACTAACTCGGTTTGCAGAATGCATTAACTCTTGTAAATATTTATTTGCTGCACAATCTGGAAGTAACACCATTTTTTCTTTAATTAATTCCATAATATGTTGCTGGTACTTCAACATGTGAAACTGACAATTCAAAGCCCTGATGGCAAGAGTTGCAGAGGAATATACCTTCTTACCCCATCTGTCTAAAGCTCTAGAATCTCTGTCTGAAGGGGTAGGGTTTTTGGCTGTAGTAGCCTTAATGCCTTTAGGTCCCTGGGAAATGGTCTCTGGATCCGCAGTAGGATTCTTAAAGAGAAATTTGAGAGAGTCAGGTACTCTGTAGTACCTGTCAGGTTTTCTAGGAGCTGGTGGTAAAATGTCAGGAGTAAGACTGGATTCCATGAAGTCATCATCTACAATATCCGGGACAGGGGGTATAGCTAGAGGCCTGTACTGAGGCAAATCTAAAAATTCCCAGAGTCTCTTTTTGGACTGAGGATAGTCCTGGTATTCACTGTGGAAATGCTCTCTTAAGGTATGCAAGGTTTCACCAAAAGAAAAATCCTCTAGAGGGGAGGCAGACGGAATAGATTCCTCTGCATGTGAATCCTCATAGGTAGATAAGGGTATGTCCTGGTAATCAGAAGGGTCAGAGTCATCGGACTCCTGGTCTGTAGAATCAGAAGTAAATTCAGTTATTTGTCTTTTAGCAGTGAAAGGCTGGCTTCCCCTAATTAGAGTAATAAGCATTTGTTTTTCTGGCATGGAAGCCTAAGCATGTGCTTTGGACGTCTGTTTTCTAGGCATAGTTCAAACTCTGGGCCTGAGAAACTCAGTAGTTTTAGTTAAAAATGAAGTTGTCGGTTTAATACAAATATCGTTAGGTCAAAATACACCCTCAGAAGGCAGTGTCTGCATGGCTGCTCCGGACCCATCCAAGGTAGAGACATCCGCAGGTTCCATAGTCAAAGAAGAATCTCGTGGCATACCGGACTCCGAATGGGTCCTCAGCAGAGGCCTGCGAATCTGTAGAAGCGGGCATCAGGTGCTGCAAAGGCAGCTCACTGAGTACCGGCGGACTGGCGACTAGCTTAACGGAAGCATCGTTGGCAGTTTTTGACCTATGCGATCTGTCTCCATCTTTGTGCTTTTTCGGAAGATCAGTAGTCGAATGGCTTACCGAAGCCATTTTGGAATATGAAGAATGAGTGTGAAAGAATTTAGCAACAAATACAGCCAGACGAATGGTTTGGACATTAAACAATGCACAAAACCGACAGTGAGGGATGTCGTGGTCTGGACCTAAACAGGTGACGCAGTAAAAATGAAAATCTGTGTGAGGTACTTGCTTTCCACAGGCAAAACAATTAACTTTTTCTGACATTGGTTAGAGCAAGAAAAAAGAATCCCCAACAGGGTACTTAGCTTTAGAAAACTTCAGGTTTGAAACTCAAAAAACAAAAATTTCAGGTAGTGGCCAACCAGCACTTGCTAACTGATGCTGCTTCAGGCTCCTTCTCGGCAAGAAAGACTGATGTAATGGCGTCGGCTGCATGTTTTATACTCCTGATGACCTGACATCAATGAAGAGGCGACAGCATCCGACACAGAAAACCCAAAACTCTGGTATTCGGGCCAACTGAGGGCTACCTGCAGGCAGATAACCCAAGAGTGATAATTGCAACAGTGAAACACGAAGAACATCTGCTCAGATAATTAAATTTCCAGTGAAGTAATCAGTGCAACAAGCCCTTTTAAATAAGTCTTTGCATTCCCATTTAATCTAATTTTAAAAGATGAACACAGTCTCAGATTGTTGCTTCTCACACAAATATAAAATTCCCAGTGACTGTTATATTAAAAGATAAAAAAAATTATCAGGCTATCTACTTCCTGAGGAAGCTGTACATCTCTGTGTTCATCAACAACAATGCAAGAGGACATTATTTGTATCCCACCCCAAAGGGATACATCTGTCCTAAGTATTCTGGGGGGCTTGTGATGAAGTAGTAGTAGGGGTTACTAAAGAAAGAAAAATCATGGTAATAGGCACATGTGCTACTCTGGGGGGGAGGGGGGCTAGGTGAAGTACAGTTTTGTACCTACCATAAATGTAGATGTTCGAGTGTTCACACTGCTGCACACTTGGGTTATCCTGCCGTCAGGCGGTCCCACAGTCGGCCAGAGTTCCAAAGTTTTGGTCCGGCGTCGATTGCTGTCGCTTCTTCCCTGACGTCAGTGCGCCAGGGGTATATAAGATGCATCAGACGCCATTTTCTTCAGTTTTTCTTGCCCCAGATTTCAGGTGCCCCCAAGAGGGTAGGCAATACATATTGCTAATCAAAAATATACAAATAAAATAAAAACAATACCTTCAGTTATCAGCAAATACACCCCAAAGGTTGTATAGGATAGAAGGGTATAGATAAGTCCAGCTAGTTCCGAGGGGATGGAGGGAGGGTAATCTGGACTGCAGCAGTGTGAACACTAACATCTACATTTATGGTAGGTACAAAACTATACTATGTTCATCGTGTTACACTGCTGCAGTCATCACACTTGGGTTGAATCCCAAAGCTAAGTTTGGGTGGCTGATCTATAAAGAGTTAGGATTGGCTAAGAGGCCCTGCAGAACTGCAATGGCAAATCCTGCTCTGGATTTAGAGTAAAGAGGCAGGTGGTAATGCTTGGTGAAGGTGTGCACTGAACTCCAAATTGCAGCCTCCAAAATTTCCTTGGTAGGTACTCCTCTGAGAAAGGCTGCTGAAGTGGCTGTTGCCCTGGTGGAATGAGGCCTAATGTTATTAGGGACTGATTTTCCATGCTGTGTGTAGCAGCACTGAATACAGTGTCCTATCCATTTGGATATAGTCTGCTTTGAGATAGTCTTGCCTTGTGATCCTGCAGCATATGCTACAAACAGTTGATCAGTTTTCCTGAAAGCTTTTGTTTTGTCCAAGTAGAAGTGTAGCTGCCTGTGTATGTCCAAAGAATGCAGAAGTTTCTCCCCTTTATTTTGGGGGTTTGGATAAAAAGTAGGTAAATGGATGGTTTGGTTAAGAGCCACACTAGATACCACCTTTGGCATGAAGGTATGGTTTGTCCTTAAAGATGCCCTATCTTGATGAAAAATGATAAAAGGTTCCACTGCCATTAATGCCTGTAGCTCAGACTCTTCATGCTGACGTTACTGCCAGGAGCAGAGCTGTTTTCCATGATAAAAATTTTAGATCGGCTGTATTGGCTGGCTCAAAAGGTGGTAGGATCAGTTTTTCCTAAACAAAATTGAGGTCCCAAGTTGGTGTTGGTGCTCTCCAGGGTGGTCTTATGTTTTTAGCCCCTCTGAGGTACTGCTTTAGCAAGGGATGAGAGAATAAAGGAGGATCCGTGCTGTAATGTGCAGAAATGGCAGAGGCGTGAATCTTAATTGATGAAAAGGATAGGCCTCTGTCCAGCATCTCAGTTAAGTATTGTAAAATCTGAGGAATCTTTGGAACAAGAGTTCAAGGCTGTGAGCCTGGTTCCAGGCGCAGAACCTCTTCCATTTTTCTGAGTAAGCTTTCCTGGTGCTAGGCCTCCTGGCCTCCAAAATGACACCTATAATAGCTTTAGAGAGAGGTGTTGCCTATTTGACTAAAGTATCTGCCATGCAGCCAGGTTTTGGGTTTTGAGCTGACCGTGCAGGATTTGATTGTTTTGTTGAGTCAGAAGGTGTGGAATTTGGGGCAAAATCCATGGTGGGCCCTGAGCCAAGTTCCTTAAGATAGGGTACCAGTGCTGGCGTGGCCAGTCTGGAGCAATCAAGATCATCTGTGGTTTTTCTTGCCTGGCTTTTAGGAGGACCTTTGAAAGGAGAGGCAGTGGTGGGAAGGCATAGACTTTTCGGTTTTTCCAGCTGAACAGAAGAGCATCCACTTTCCATGCTTGTTTGTGATAAGTCCTTGTGCAGAATTTTTGTAGTTGAGTTGGCAATTCAGAGGGGAGGCAAAAAGATCTATGTCTGGGCATCCCCATTTTTGTGTTATCATGCTGAAGATTTGTGGGTTCAATTTCCATTCGTGAGGGTCCATGATATTTCTGCTTAAGTAGTCTGCCAGAGTATTTTTCTTTCCTGGCAGGAATTGTGCTTGCAGGTGAACGTGGTACGTTAGAGCTGTGTTCCACAAGGTCAAGGCTTGCCTGCATAGGAGATAAGAGTGAGTGCCCCCTCGTTTATGTACCACATTATTGTGGTGTTGTCTGTCTTTAGTAATAGTTGTCCTGGGTGTAGAAGGTCCTTGAAAGCTGTTAGGGCATTTTGAACAGCCAAAAATCTATTTTTGATTGATGTGAAGATGCATCTGGTCTGTGGTCCAATTGTCCTGAATGCATATTCCTGCCATTCGTGCTCCCCAGGCATAATTCGAAGCATCTGTTGGAGTTTGCCTGGCTGTGGGTTGGGTAAAAGGCTGACCCTTGTTTAGGTGACATGCCTGTGCCCACCATCGAAACTCCTGTTGTAGGCAGGGAATTATTGGAATTACTGCTTCTAGACTGTGAGAATGTTGAGTCCAAACACTTTTTAGGTACCATTGTAATTTCCTCATATGCAGTCTGGCATATGGTATTAGTAGTATGCAGGATGCTATGAATCCCAGGGCCTGCAGATTTTTTCTTGCAGGGAGATGGAACGTTTTTCCAGTAGTTGAAAACATTGAGTTAGTTGCACGTGTTTGTCTGGCATGAGGTAAGCCATCTGGGCCGTTGTATTTACGCTGGCACCCAGGAATGTAATATGTTGTGAGGGGACTAGTTTTGACTTCTTTTCGTTTACTGTGTACCCTAGAGAAATTAGCAACCTTTTCACAAACGCCAGATGCTGTAGAAGAATGTCCTTTGTCTCTGCTTGAATGAGGCAGTCATCCAGGTATGGATATATTTGAATCCCTTTTTGTCTGCAAAATGCAATTACTGGTGCCAGGCACTTTGTGAAGACCCTGGGCGCAGCAGATAATCCAAAGGGCAGTGCAGAGAATTGGTAGTGCCTTGTACCAGCTTTGAATCGGAGGTATCTTCTGCAATTGTCTGATTGGACCTCAAAGAGGCATACCTGCATGTCCCTGAGTAACAAGCCAAGCCTTCTTGCCCAGCATGGGTAGAAGCTGCTGTAATGTCAACATTTTGAATTTCGGAATATCCAGGTAAGTATTCAGAATTGAAAGGTCCATTATAGGCCTCCAAGCTTTGTCCTTTCTGGGAACCAGCAAGAGTCTTGAGTAAAATCCTTGCCCTTGTTCCTGTTGTGGTACTTTTTGTATAGCTCTCATGTCCATGAGGGCTGAAATTTGTTTTTGTGCCTCTGCCCATTGATTTTGTGGCAGGTCTGGCATTCCTTTTAGCTTTGGTAAAGTATGGAAGTGGAATCTGTAACCTTGAGACACAATATTCAGGACCCATTTGTCTTGGGTGATTGTTTGCCAGTTTTGAGAAATAAGTGCTAGTTTTACCCCTAAGGGGGCTTCCAGAAGAGATGTGCTTGGCGTACGCAAGGGAAAGTCATTGTGACTGTTTACTGTAAGGTTGAGACTTGTCCTCACCTCCTTTTGGGGTTGAGGTGCCCTACTGTCGTTGTCTGTTTGAGCCTTGGGGTTGAGATCTGCCTCTCTGTGGCCTGTCTGACACTGGAAAGGACCAATTTTTTGTTGGCCAATTTCTGCTAAACCAAGGTGGCTGTACTTGTAAGAAAGCCTTGACTGTTTGCATAGATTTAGCTTTATCCTCCATTTTCTTTAACACCTTCTTCTGCCTTAACACCAAACAAGGTATCATGTTGTAAAGGAGCATCCAATAACTTTGCCTTAACATGTTCAGGTAAACTCTGTTCTTTTAACCAAGCATGTCTTTGAATAACATAACCTGCAACTGCGGCTCTACAAGAGGCCTCTAAAGAATCAAAACCACATTGCAGAGTATGTTTTCCCACCTGTTCAAATGTATGCAATAAATCCTGCATTTCTTTACAATCAGGAGCTTCTGAGCTAGCAAGCATTTTCTGTTTTAACTGAACCATTAAATATTGTTGGTACTTAAGCATGTGAAACTGGCAATTTAAAGCTCTTACTGCTAAAGGTGCAGATGTGTATATTTTCTTCCCCCATCTATCCAAAGCTCTGGAATCTCTGTCAGAGGGTACTGGATTTTTTGCAGTGGAAGCCTCAACCCCTTTTGGACCCTGGAAAATGGTTTCTGGATCAGCAGAAGGGTTTTTGTAAAGAAACTTGAGAGAGTCAGGGACTCTATAATACCTATCTGGCTTGGCTGGAGCAGGGGGCAAAGAGTCAGGAGATAAGCTGGATTCAGAGAATACATCATCCACAATGTCTAGTACAGGCGGAATAGCCAGGGGCTTGTGCTAAGGCAATAAGAGGAAATCCCTGAGCCTTTTCTTGGATTCTGAGTATTCCTGACTTTCCCAATGGAAATGTTCCCTCATGGTATGTAAAGTTTCCCTAAAAGGGTAATCCTCAGGAGGAGAGGCTGAAGGCATAGATTCCTCAGCATCAGAGTCCTCATAGGGGGGTAAAGAGTATCCCTGGTCTGAACAGGAATCAGAGGAAATGGAAACCTGATCAGAGGAGTCGGTCTGTCTCCTGCCTAGGCCTTTTCTCAGGAGGGGGATGGGAACCCCTGGTTAGAGTAATGAGGTCTTCGGCCATTTTAAACATCTGTTTCTTAGGCATGGAGGACTGTCCAGGAGAATGCTGTACTTCTTTCTTTGTCTTTAATGGTACCTTTGTCTTGGCTATTGATTTAATGGTAAGTTGTGAAGGTCTGAAAACACCCTCAGAAGCCGGTGCCTGCTCAGCGACTCCGGACCCATCTGAGGTATTAGTTTCCGTAGGTCCAATACCTTGAGTTTCCAGAGGCCTAGTTGTCTCCACGTGGGAGTCGGAGGCGGCCTGTGGCTCTGAGGTAGCGGGTGTCAGGGGCTGCTAAAGCGCCTCACTGAGAACCGGCGACTGACCTAGAAGAGGTTTTGTCGTCAGTTTTGGACCTCGGATGCCTGTCTTTATCCTTGTCTTTGCGTTTTTTCGGAATTGCGTTCGGTTGATCTGACAGCATAGTATAATTGAACCTTTGGCCAAAGTAGTGCAAAGCAAAATGAAAATGTCTTTTTATAGTGCGTTTGTTAAATCTAGCACAAAACCGACTAGTGACGTCGTGATCAGGGCCTAGGCATGGAATACAGTAAGAGTGGAAGTCCTTATGAGGTATTTGCTTCCCACAAGAAATACAATTATTAACTTTTTGTGACATCGGTCTGTGGCAAGAAAAAAGTTTCCCCAACGGGGTACTTAGCTTTATTGAAGACTTCGGATCTGAAATTCAACTTCGAAAATCTCAGGAGTCGGCCGACCGGCACTTGCGAACTGCTTCTACTTCGGGCACCACGTGGCAAGAAAGACTGAAGAAAATGGCATTGGATGCATCTTATATACCCCTGGTGCACTGACGTCAGGGAAGAAGCGACTGCAACCGATGCCGGACCAAGACTTTGGAACTCTGGCCGACTGCGGGACCGCCTGATGGCAGAATAACCCAAATGTGATGACTGCAGCAGTGTAACAGGATGAACATCTAATTTGCATTGCAGTAACATTTAGTGATGCATGGGGAAACAGCAATGTTGCCAATTCTATGGAATGACCCATTCTGCCATGATCATCATACAACACTTGCACATGTCCAGGGGACGTTAAGGCATAGCATGGTTATGCTGGAGGGAGGAGATTATGCTTTTTTTGTTTTATTGATGTACTGTTTAGTGTTACATGGTGGCAGTCAACTCAAACACCTTACCTCTTGCTCCTCCTATAATGATAACAAATGGAAGGAGGTGAATAAATGGGGGTTAACAGTGGTGATCACCTAAAACCTGTGGCAGGCCTAAAATAAAACTATACAGGGATTGCAAATACTCACCAAAATGTGCACACTGTGTGCAAAGAATATCTGCCTTCTACTGTTTTGATAGTACTACTTGCTATTCTCAGATATCCAGCAAATATTCCACCATGACAGGGTTCTTACCATTAAGAGTCAAGTTACGAGGAAAGGCCCATGTAAAACAGATGTAGATTAGCAATCTTACCATGGCAGCCATTGATGATGACAGCACAGCAGTCCTTTCTAGCAGCAGTCAGATTTAACCAGTAAATGTTTTTATCCCCCTTCAAAGGCTGCAATACCATAAGCAAAGATGCACATCAAGACAAATTAACTATGTTGTCATTTGAACAGCCAGTAAACTTATCACATGTATCACAAGTGTAACAGATGTACCTTTCTCTGCCACAGTGATGCAAACTGGGTCTCAAGAAAAAATCTGCACTTTACTGGACCAGAATACTAGGTAAGACTTGTACTACAAACTCAGACTCTCCAAAGATGGAAACAAGGCATCACATCTGTGCCAGTCACCAAACTCTAATAATCAGTCTATTATCATTTTGTGCTTGAACTTCCCCAAACCAAAATTACAACTATAACAGACATTTAATTCATTACATCTGAGTGACACCTCCAGGTGCATCTGTAGTTAACTCCTACTGATGCCTCTAGGCATCAGATAATGCTTGTTCATATTTGTACCAGTAATTCTAAAACCATGCTATGTACAATGTTTTAAAAGATTTCATCTTAAAGGTTACACAATGGTAAACTCAACTGCATTAATATTTGATCTCTAACACAAGTAGAGAGATATTAACTGTTTTTATTATATTAATTTTTCTAGAGATTTTCATATTTTTCTAAATATATCAACAAAGTAACACAGACAGAACTACGTAGCCTCACATGAAAGCTCTCAGCTAGATGAATAAAATGCTGCTGATAGTATGTGTATAACTTGGGTGGTTCCTGAAATATTGTAAGTTGTTTACAAAATATTACAAATGTAATAGTTAATGTGTTTACTGTGGATTATAAAATTAATTTTAAGACTTAGAACCTAAACAATACTACCACTATAAAAATAGTTTGGGTTGAAAGGTTGGTCATTTATACTTCATTCATAACCCCATAGTTCCAGATATATAAACATTTGTTTGAAATGTGAGGACATAATTTGATTCTTTCAAAATTTGTAGGCTCTGCCCATTGGAAGCTACTGTGCAAATTTCCTGAGCTCCATTGGAGTGAACGAGTTAAAATAACCAATACAGGAGCTTCTAAGTTAGGGATACCTCAAGTTCTAAACTGTGTGCTTGACAATACTTGTAGATCTTTGGGCTTTTCCCAGTTAAGGGTCGCCACAGCGGATCACTGGTCTGCTAATAATTGGCAGTGGATTTTTTACGGTGTTGAGTTGCCAGCCTGGCACCCAGCCTTCAACGAAGCCACACCCACACATACATGCACCTACCTGCATGCCTTTAAAGCTCACTCTACCACAGGGAAGACATGCAGACTCCGCACAGAAGGCACTCCAGCCAAGAATTGAACACAATACTTGCACATAACTAATTTAAAATGGTACAATACTTCAGATTTTAAGAAGCACAATTTAACGACTTAACACCTGAAGAACGGGAATTAGTAATGTTGCATGTACCAAGGAAACAGAAGACATCAAACGACAAGAAAAAGCTAAAATATTCTCTCTCTATTTCATGGTGTAACCTGCATACCAATTATACTAAACTTCACTAAGAGCTATAAAACATTGCTGTAACACTCACGTTCTTTCACTACATGTTATTTGAAGTCAGTTAGGCTTAATATAGCTTATCCTCTACAACATTTACACAATAAGCATTTAAACATTTTTTAAAAAGCAAAATAAACAATACAGGGTGTTTGCTTCAATTCTGAGGACTGTAACTGCAAGTTTTAGAACAGTGGAACAAAAAAGTGTAAAGCCAGGGAATGCATATTAAGCCTGAAGATGCGATACACCTTGGAGCATTCCCACTTTTCCAAGGTACTGTCATCTTGGATTTGGTGTCTACATATGTTAAAGTGGAAGACAGGTTGAGGGTAATATCCCCCTGCCAAAATGATTTAGCAAGTTTAAAAATCCACTAATTTTTTTCAATGAATGACAGTTGATTTTATGGAGTGTCTCTCAGTTGCAAGAGGAGCTACTAAAACAATCTTAATCTTGCTGTGACTTGTGTACTTCTAAATTAAGGCATCAAAGATAAGAAATCGGAAAACTTTGCACTTGTCACAAGGTGCACGTGTAGCACAAGATAAAAACAGCAGTAGGGATTAAAAAAAAGTCAGTGCAAAAGGTTTGGTCCATAACATGAACAGGGTATGCTCATAGCTCTCAACTTCTTGGCGCAAAAAATCTGAACAAAGACAAAAATAATGGGAGAACAAAGCCTCAAAAATAGGTACAAATTTTAATATTGCTCTTATAAACTTACACAATTGCTAGAATAAAAGGTCTTATGTTACTATGCATTTTCTGCTGGATATGAAGACTGACACTCAAATGCCTGACATTATTTAAGGAATTCAGTACTCACTGACTTTCCACAGAAATCCAGAAAAAACAAAAATATGAAGCAAAAATATGGACATTCGGCGACGATCTAGACAGCTAAGAGGTACTATGCTCAACACAGGTGGCCCAAAAACTGAAATAAAAAAGTAACTTTTAGCAGTGCATTCAGAGATGGTGGCTGCCCTATCTGCATTACTGTGTATTAAATGTACAAAAAGTATTAAGTGCTCCTGGTGGTTGACTGTGTAAATAAAGGTACTGAAAAACAGTACTTGCAGAAAATTCTTAAAAATGTATTTCGGTTGAATTCCTAACATATTTGCAGATATGGCATTACATGACATCTATATAAAGAAAAAAAAAATATGTAGAACTTAATCAGGATGGTACATATTATAATTTCTTACTATTTGCTACAAAAGTAGGAATCTGAGGCACAGTTCTTCTTTCTCACTGTAAGCAGGTGACTAAAAAGTGTAAAGAAGTACGCTTAAAAACCTTTCACAATCTTCAGATTAGTAAGGGACACATGCCAAAAAAAATAAAACGCACAGAACTGAGCAAACCCCTGTGAGTCACACCTGGAGAGCTTATCTAATGCTTACTGTGACTTTGCTTTGGCCAAAGTTCTTTATCGGCTATACACCGCCTCTCTCTAACCCTGCTCATTCCCTCCCAACTACTGCTGCTGAGTGAGGAATATATCCTTCCCCCCTTGGATAGCACTGATGTTACAATCCTGCTGACAATATTTACCTTTTCTCCTTTTAACTCTCTACACCTGGATCAACTTTCCGAATAAAAAGTAAGTACTAAACTTTCTAGCTTTCAATCCAAACAAGCAGATTATCTCAAAAAGGGAAAAGTGAATGCTTCAAATGAATAATTTATATCCCTTAGTTGTTTTCTTTCCTTTTGTATTACAATGCAGCTCTGTACCTTATGTGATACATGTGTGTCACTTCTATTTGCATTTTACGATTTTAACAATGGTCCACATCATGGCATAACAGTTTTCCTGGATTAGTCTAAATGAAATGCATGCAGTTTTTAAGGGTGGACTGAAGAAATGGAGAAAAAAAAAATCACTGAAATGGAGAGAGTCTATGCTTTGTTTCTTACACAACTTTTGAGACTGTCAGATAAATTTGGTTTGGCCTGTGGAGGATAATGTCAAATGAGTAATTTCTAAGAGAAGAACCAGTAATGATCTGCTGCTTATTTGGAAGCATGACAGGCAACAAAGCACTGCATGCTCAGGTTGTGCTGAAATGAGAACCTCCCCCCATCTCCAAAGTTCAAGGACTCAGAAGTTTCATATATTTAAAGTGGGTGCCAGAAAGGGCAGCCATTATATAGAGGATTTTAGTCCTACAAACTCAAATTCCACATAGGCAATAACTGGAAATAATAACTAAACTCCAGACCGTAGATCTGAGACACAAAGCTTCTACTATTACTATTAAGCCAACCACACTGCACAACAAAGATTGTAAACAGAATAAGGTGAGTGGGCTCCTTTTAAGACAAATTTTCATCTACATGTTGGCAGCCAAAAAGAATGTGGAGAAGTGTGTGTGGTACACACTAGCAGCATCAATTCTCTCCCTAGTACAACAGATAATGCAGTGCTTCTGGTGAGCCTGATTTCAGAAATCTGACTGAGGAATGCAGATGCGTGCTCTCCATTATGTCACTTACAATGATTACTACACTGCTGTTATTAAGCCCACTAGCTTCACAGGGGAGACTCGGCCTAGACATGAGCAACATATAAGACACCTTGTGGGCAGTAGCAAAGAATCGGTTATCAGACTGATTAATCAAAAAATAAGCTTCACAGTCCTCATTTCATTTTTCTACAAATAACTTTGTTATTACTCTGGGACAAGTTGTTTTAACAGCATGCATTAACAATTTATCTTGGTGGAAACTAAAGCACCAGAGTTAAAGTTGCAAAGAACTATACGGGTCCATGTTCCTGCACCTAATACTGCATACAGATACTGAGAGATGTAGGTACTTTTCTGTAAAACTAATAATTCCAAACTACATGCATTTCTTTTTGAGTGTTTAGAGGTTCTCCCGTTAGATTCTTGGCTGGGCTTGGAAGTGCCTTCTGTGTGGAGTCTGCATGTCCTCCCCGCGGTTGGGTAGCGTTCGAAAGACATGCGTGCGTAAATGGGCATGCCTTCGTTGAAAGTTGAGCATCGAGCTGGCACCTCGGCGTTTCGTAAAAATCTGCCAATCATTAGCAGACCAGAGTTCCACTGTGGCGACCCCTTACCGGGAAAAAGCTGAAAGACAAACAAACACTTGGCTTGTGAGTATGCCCTAGTCTACACATACTTCATGCTTGCAGCTTCATTCTGCAACTTGTGCTTTAATGCAAGCCTGTAAATCTTGAGCTACGAATTCTGCCAGAGCAAGTTCAGGTATAAACAGCAATGTCTGAAATTAATGCAAGCTTTGATACTACGTACCTCTAAAAATGAACAATACCCTACAGAGCTAACCAAGATGAAATACATACAACAACAAGTACGCTGCATAGCTTTTATGTGCCTAGCATTTTAGTATTTATTTTCTTTCTCAGAGCAAACTATTCTTCGAATATGGGAGATGTAGAATGACCAAGAGAGGAAGAGTGCTTTTGCTACAGGAAGTGTTCAGACCTTTCCCCCTCAGCTGTTTCTAGAGAAAAAAAGTTTTAATGTTCAGCTTCTTTCAAAGGTGTTTTGCATACTATATTTATTTCCTGCAGTTGAACAAACTGAACACTGGCTATTTAGTAGGTTAGCAAAAATTAAATGACAAAATATTAATACTAAAAACACTGCATCTAATGCACATGGAATGATGTGAAAAACAAAGGAAAAATTGTGTTGTGCTGTAGTGTAGCAACCACAGATATCCACAGTGTGAGGAAAGCTGATCCATCAACAAGAGAACCTGGGATTCACCCTAAGGCACTGATCAGAATACAATATCTGCTACACCATGAGCTTTTCATGCCACTCAAGTTTCAAATGCCCTCAGGGACTAGCTCACTTATCAGGTTACCACTGTGGAAAAATGGTCCCTCGCTCTCTTAAAAGTTCTTCTGCTAATTACAGAAAATTAACACTTGCACTAAGTTGCAGTCTGTGCAAATTAATCAATGACAATGGCTTTAATCTGCATAAAACTATATTAAAGTTTCAATTATCTTTTATAATTGGAACAAGCAAAGGTCAAGAAGATGGGAAGGAATTCCGGCTTATATTACTACACACAAATAGAGGTGTCAATCAGAACAAAAAGCATGTTGCTTGTATGACATGTTTTAATCATTTTGATACAATATACAGCAGAACATTACTTTCCCGCTCCCATCCCCTTTAATGTTTTATACATTTTAAACTTCTCAACTTATTTGAGAAAAAAAGCTTACTTTAAGCTTTAAAGATAAAAGTCAATGTGCTGCCTTGAAATTTTCGGAAAAACAATTACAGCTCTTTATTTGGCAGTCTCCAAAACTCCGAAAGTCTTTATAATTTTGTCTTTTCTTCCAGTCTAACAAATGCTGTGGCAGAGTGGTTAGGTCAGATTAAGTAAATACAATATTTAAAAATATGTGCAGTGCTTAGTGCATTAAACTTAAAAGGAGCTAATAATGTAATGAAAATAACAAAATAGTGTATAATCATATCCTTCGTCAAGCATAAGTCTCCTTGTAACTATCACATTGACAAAACGCCCCTAAAAACCGATCCTGCAGTCAGGGATCTAGGAACCTAATGTTGAAAACCCACTGTTGTAAGCAAGCCCTTCCCTTTTTCATCACATAGCTTACATCTAAAAGTACTGCATCCAGATTCAGGTATGTAATTGTTCCACTGTACTCAGCATTCATTACGCCGATCACATAATATGCCTCTTTCGTTATGTACCTGTCCAAACACTTCTCACAAAAACACTTACTCACTAAAAAAAAAAATCAAGAGCCATTTTTTAAAACGTAAAAACTATGCAGATGGTCTCAAAGCCTTGTCCCTCTCTTCAGTATCAGGCTACTGAGAGGAGACCTCTGTCTTGGTTACATAGACCTTCAGAAGGTACTTTGCCAGACCTATCGCACATTCTCAAGTCCAGTGGAATCATAAATACCCTCTCAAGGGACCCCAATATGTTGTTGTATCTCTCGGCTTTTCCCAGTTAGGGGTCGCCACAGGGGAACTCTGGTCCGCTAATGATTGGCAGCAGATTTTTACGTGCCGAGTTGCCAGCCCTGACGCACAACCTTCAACGAAGGTACGCCCCATTCACACATGTCTCCACACAGAAGACGCTTTAGCTGAGAATCGAAGACAACGTCTTACTGAGAGGCGACAACGCTACCGCAGCACCACCACAGTTCTTGTATATCTCAAGGGACCCCAATATATTTTACAAAATAAACAGAACATGTTGTACGAATAGGTTTGTATTACACAGAATACCGCTACAGAGCAGTGTTTCATTCGGCATAAAACAAAGTAGTACTTTTACTCTATTCAAATGTAATTTGAACGAATGGATGAGTAAAGTACAGTTGTGTACCTACCATAAATGTAGATGTTCGAGTGTATTCACTGTTGCAGTCAGTACACTTGGGTTATCCTGCTGGCAGGCTACCCGCAGTCGGCCGTAATTCCAAAGTCTTGGTCCGGCGTCGGTTGCTGTCGCCTCTTCCCTGACGTCAGTGCGCCAGGGGTATAAAAGATGCAGCTGACGGCATTTTCTTCAGTTTTTATTGCCCCAGATGTCAGGTGCCCCCAAAAGGGTATGCTAAAATAATGCCAATAAGTATGCATGCACTAAAGTAAACATTTCCTTCATCTACAAGCAAATACACCATATAGGTTGTATAGAATAGAGAAGTACAGATAAGTCCCAGCAAAGAAAAGGGAGATGCTGGGTGGGTAACCTGGACTGCAACAGTGAATACACTCAAACATCTACATTTATGGTAGGTACACAACTGTACTATGTTCGTGTTTCTCTGTTGCAGTCATTACACTTGGGTTGAATTCCAAAGCTGAGGTTGGGTGGCTGGGTCTAAATAGGGTTAGGAGAGGCTCTAAGGCCCTGCAGAACTGCACTGACAAAGCCTGCTCTGGATTTAGAGTAGAGAGGTAAGGGGTAGTGCCTTGTGAAAGTGTGCACTGAACTCAAGTTGTAGCCTCTAAAATGTCTTTGGTTGGTACTCCTCTGAGAAAGGCTGCTGACACGACTGCTGCTCTGGTTGAATGTGGCCTAATGCCCTTAGGCACTGATTTAACATGTTGTGAATAGCAGAAACGAATGCAGTGGCCTATCCATTTTGAAATAGTCTGCTTTGAAATAGCCTTTCCTTGTGATCCTGCAGCATATGCCACTAAGAGTTGCTCAGTCTTTCTGAAAGCTTTAGTTCTGTCCAAGTAGAAGCGTAGCTGTCTGTGTATGTCCAAAGAATGCAGGAGTCTCTCACCCTTATTCTGTGGGTTTGCATAAAAAGTAGGCAAATGAATGGTTTGGTTAAGGGCCATGCTGGACACTACCTTAGGCATAAATGTAGGGGGTTTGTCCTCAGAGAAACCCTGTCTGGATGGAAAATGATAACAGGTTCCACAGCCATGAGTGCCTGTAACTGAGACTAGTCTTGCAGAGGTTATTGCTAGGAGCAGAGCTGTCTTCCATGATAAGAACTTATCTCAGCTGTATTGGCTGGCTCAAAAGGCGGCAGTGTGAGTTTTTACAAGACATAATTGAGGTCCCATGCAGGTATTGGTGCTCTCCTTGGAGGTCCTATGTTTATGGCCCCTCTGAGGTACTGCTTTAGCAATGGATGAGAAAAAATAGGTGGTTCCGTACTGTAATGAGCTGAAATGGCGGAGGCATGGATTTTAAATTGATGAAAAGGATAGGCCTTTGTCGGGCATCTCAGTTAAGTATTGTAAAATTTGAGGAATATTTGGTACAAACGTGTCAATTCCTTGTGCCTGGTTCCAAGCACAAAATCTCTTCCATTTTTCTGCATAAGATTTTCTGGTACTGGGCCTCCTGGCCTCCAAAATAACATCCATCACTGCTTTACAGAGAGGTGTGTTATGAATGGCTACATTATCCACCATGCTGCCAGATTTAGGGTCCTGAGTTGGCTGTGCAGGATCTGACTGTTTCATTGGGTCAGTAAGTGAGGAATTAGAGGTAATGTCCAGGCTGGGCCTTGAGACAAGCTCTTTAGGATTGGGTACCAGTGCTGGTGGGGCCAGTCTGAGGCAATCGGAACCATTTTTGGCTTCTCTTGTCTGACCTTTAGGAGTACCTTGGGGAGGAGAGGCAGAGGAGGAAAGGCATATACTGTTAGGGTTTTCCAGCTGAATGATAGAGCATCCACTTTCCATGCTTGCTTGTGATAAGTCCTTGTGCAGAATCTCAGTAGTTGGCAGTTGTGAGGGGAGGCAAATTGATCTATGTCCGGCCATACCCATTTCTTTGTTATCATGCTGAAGACCTGTGGATCCAGTTTCCACTCGTGGGGATCCGTGAGGTTTCTGCTTAGTTCGTCTGCCAGAGTATTTATCCTTCCTGGCAGGAATTGTGCTTGCAGGTGTACTTGGTAAGTCAATGCTGTGTCCCACAAAGTCATGGCTAATCTGCAGAGGGGATAGGAATGTGTGTATCCCTGTTTGTTTATGTACCACATGACTGTAGTATTGTCCGTCTTTATCAGCAGTTGTCCTGGATGAAGCAGATCCTTGAAGGCTGTCAGGGCATTTTGAACAGCTAGCATCTCTTTTTGATTGATATGAAGATGCATTTGGCTTGTGGACCATGTGCCCCGAATATATTTTCCTGCCATGTGTGCCCCCCAGGCATAGTCTGATGCATCTGTTGTTAATGTCTGCCTGGCTGTGGGTAAAGTGAATGGCTGTCCCTTGTTGTGGTGACAGGCCTGTGCCCACCATCAAAACTCCTGTTGCAGGCAGGGAATGAGGGTAATTAATGTTTCCAGGCTGTGGCAATGTTGAGTCCAAACACTTTTTAGATACTATTGTAGTTTCCTCATATGCAAGTCTTGCATATGGAATTAGCAGAATGCAGGATGCCATGAAACCCAAAGCCTGCAGAATTTTTCTTGCAGATAAAGTACAGTTTTGTACCTACCATAAATGTAGATGTTCGAAGATCCACATTGCTGCAGTCATAACCTGTGGGTAGTCCGCTGTCCTCGGTCGGCCCGAATACCAAAGTATTAGGCTGGCGTCGGTCATGGGCGCTCAGATCTGACGTCAGTGCGTCCTGGTATTAAAGCGCATGACCGACGTCATATCCTCAGTCTTTTCTTGCCCCAGATGTCAGAAGGCCCTAAAAAGAAAGGCCACAGCCTAAAATAGAAAAACCTCCAAAACCCACGTACAAACAATCCCTACAACCCACACCATACAACCACTCCAAACTACAGAGGGAAAAGAGGGAGGTAATTGGACTGCAGCAATGTGGATCTTGAACATCTACATTTATGGTAGGTACAAAACTGTACTATGTTCTTCATCTCACATTGCTGCAGTCATAACCTGTGGGTAGAATCCCAAAGCAAAAGTAAAGAGAGGTTGGCAAAATCATAAAGCATTGGGAGCTGCTAATAAGCCCTGTAAGACTGCAGTGGCAAATCCAGCCCTAGATTTGGAATAAAGAGGGAGATGGTAATGTTTAGAAAAAGTGTGCACTGAACTCCAAGTAGCTGCTTCCAAAATATCTTTGGTAGCTACACCTCAAAAAGCAGTAGAAGTGGCAGTAGCCCTAGTGGAATGAGGTCTGATTCCAGCCGGAATCTCCTTACCATGATGAGAATAACAAAAAGCAATACAATGGCCAATCCACTTAGAAATAGTTTGTTTAGAAACAGGTTTCCCCTGAGAGCTCAAAGCAAAAGAAACAAATAACTGTTGAGACTGTCTGAAACTTTTAGTCCTGCTCAAATAATAACGAAACTGCCTGTGAATATCCAAAGTGTGCAAAATTTTCTCCCCTTTATTTTGGGGATCAGCATAAAAAGTAGGCAAATGAATAGATTGGTTCAAGGCCACATTTGTAACCACTTTAGGCATAAAAGTAGGGTTAGTACGCAGAGATACCCTATCCTTATGAAAAATCAGGAAGGGCTCAACTGCCATTAGAGCCTGTAATTCAGATACCCTTCTAGCAGACGTAATGGCCAACAAAAAAGCAGTCTTCCAAGACAAAAACTTTAACTCAGACGTAGCTGCAGGTTCAAAAGGAGGTAAAGTAAGTTTTTCCAACACAAAATTGAGATCCCAGGAAGGAGTAGGAGCTCTACGTGGGGGTCTTATGTTCTTTGCCCCTCTAAGGAATTGTTTAAACAAAGGATGAGAGAATAATGGTGGGTCACAATCATAGTGAGCAGAAATGGCTGCAGCATGAACTTTTACAGAGGAGAAAGACAAACCCTTGTCTAATAATTCTGTAAGATATTGAAGAGAAACACTCAAATTAGGCCTGGAAACATCAAAGCTCTTTGCTGTGCTCCAAATAAAAAATCTCCTCCATTTATCAGCATAAACTTTCCTTGTACTAGGCCTTCTGGCCTCCAAAATAACATTCAAAACTTGGTGAGGAAGCTTCGACCCTCCAGGTTCTAGAACAGAATATGCCAGGCTGTTAGATGCAGGGACTGAATCCTGACATTGAGGAAATGATTGCCCGCCTGAGACAAAAGGTGTGGAATTGAAGGCAAAGGCCAAGGAGGCTCCCGTACTAAACTCCTCAGCAGAGGGTACCAGTGCTGTCGAGGCCAATCTGGAGCTATTAGAATCATGGAGGGCTTGTCTTGTCTGACCTTCAAGAGCACCTTGGGAAGGAGAGGCAGAGGAGGAAAGGCACAGACGTGAAGATTGCTCCAACTGAATGATAGAGCATCCACTTTCCAAGCTGTGGGATGAAACATCTTCGTGCAAAACTTTGGCAACTGGAAATTTAGTGGAGAAGCGAACAGATCTATGTCTGGAGTCCCCCATATCACTGTCAACTGTCGAAATACATGAGGATCCAACTTCCACTCGTGGGGATCCACCATCTGTCTGCTCAAAACATCTGCTAAGGAGTTCTGTGCTCCTGGCAGAAACCTTGCCTGAAGAGTGAGGTGCAAACAGAGCAGTCTCCCACAGAATCATAGCTTGTCTGCAAAGAGGGTACGAATAGGTTCCCCCTTGCTTGTTGATGTACCACATGACAGTTGTGTTGTCTGTTTGAATCAACACTTGTCCCGGGTGAAGTAAATCCTTGAAAGCCATCAATGCAAATTGGACTGCTAACATCTCCTTCAAGTTGATATGTAAATGTTGAAGTCTGGCAGGCCACGTGTCTTGAACCCACTTTCCATTGAGGTGTGCTCCCCAAGCCTTGTCCGAGGCATCTGTCATTAAGATCTGACTCGCCTCTGGTCGGGTCACAGAGAGTCCCTTGTTTAGGTGACATTCCTGAGCCCACCACAAAAATTCCTTTTGAATGCAAGGTATTATTTGAATGACAGTGTCCAGATCATGGCAGTGTTGTGTCCATACATTTTGAGATACCATTGTAGCTTCCTCATATGCAGTTTGGCATTGGGAGCACCAGAATACAAGATGCCATGAACCCCAAGGCTTGAAGGACTGTCCTTGCAGTCAGCCTGGACCGTGAGACAATTGCTGGAAGTAAAGTGTAAGGTTCCTTTGCTTGTCCGGGGTCAAAAAGCCATCTGGGAAGCTGTATTCAGTCTCACACCCAGAAAGCACATTTCCTGAGAGGGTACTAGACTGGACTTTGTTTTGCTCACAGAATACCCTAGGCACCTTAACACTGCCATAACATACTGTAGATGGTGAAGAAGCTTGTTTTCGTCCTGAGCAAGAATCAGGCAATCGTCCAAATAAGGATAAATTTGTATTCCTCTTAACCTTAAGAAGGCTATCACGGAGCCAGAACCTTTGTGAACACCCTGGGCGCAGTAGATAAGCCAAAGGGCAATGCAGAGAACTGATAATGTAAAGTCTCAGCCCGAAAACGCAGGAATCTCCTGCAACTGGGCCTGATAGGAACATGAAGATAAGCCTCTTTGAGATCCAGAGTTACCATCCAGTGATCTTTGCCCAACAGAGGCAGAAGTTGTTGCAACGTCAACATTTTGAATTTTGGAATGTCCAGGTATATGTTGAGGATAGATAAATCCAAAATTGGTCTCCAAGTGTTTCCTTTCTTTGGTACAAGAAACAGGCGAGAATAAAATCCTAGGCCCACTTCTGACATAGGGACCTGCTGTATAGCCCCATTTGAAGAAGTAAAGAAATCTGTTTGTGAGCCTCTACTCTTTGCTGAGGAGGAACGTCTGGCATGCCTTTGAAAGGAGGCAATGTGTGGAAATAAAACTTGTAGCCTCGGTTTATAATGTCCAATACCCATTTGTCCTGGGTGACTAAAAGCCAGTTTTGCTTGAAAAGAGCTAACTTTCCTCCCAAAGGAGCTGCCAGACAGGAGGGATCTGGCAGCTGAAGATGCAGGTCATTGGGCCTGTTTACGAAAGGACTGGCCCCTGCCCTCACTTGTAGATTGTGCAGGGGAACTCCACGTTCTAGGCCTGAAAGAACCCTGAGCTCTGCCCCTACCATGTCTAGATCTGCCCCTAGGCTGTAAATCAGAAGAAGGGTAAGCCCATCCCTTAGTAGGCCAATTCCTGCTAAACTTAGGGGGCTGCACCTGCAAAAAATCTTTAATAGTCTGCATAGACTTAGCCTTGTCTTCCATTTTCTTTAAGACAGACTCCACAGGAGGACCAAACAAAACTTCAGACTGTAAAGGAGCATCCAAAATTCTAGCTTTAACATGCTCTGACAAATTCTGATCCTTAAGCCAGGCGTGCCTGCGAATAACTGATCCAGTGGCAGCCACCCTGGAAGAAGCCTGTAAAGCATCAAAACCACACTGCAAAGAATGCTTACCCACCTGATCAGAGGCATGAACCAACTCCTGTAATTCCTTACACTCTATGCCCTCTGCCAAAGCATCTACCTTAGATTTTAATTGAGTAAGGAGAAAATTCTGGTACTTTAACATATGAAACTAGCAATTCAAAGCCCTCATTGCTAGAGTGGAAGAGGTGTACACCTTCTTACCCCACCTATCCAAAGCTCTAGAATCTTTATCCATAGGAACTGGATTCTTTACAACAGAAGCCCTGACACCCTTAGGTGCCTGACTAATAGTTTCTGGGTCAGCCCTTGGGCTCTTATACAGATATTTATGAGCCTCAGGCACTCTGTAATACCTATCTGGTTTAACTGGCGCAGGAGGCAAAGAGTCTGGATTAAGGGAAGCCTCAGAAAAAACATCCTGAACAACATCCAAAACAGGAGGTATAGCTAAGGGCCGATGTTGTGGTAAAAACAAAAATTCCCTAAGCCTCTTCGAATCCAGAAATCCTGACCTTCCCATTTAAAATGCTCCCTCATAGAATGCAAGGTTTCTGAGAAAGAAAAATCCTCTGGAGGAGAAGCAGAAGGACTGGAATCCTCTGCGTCTGAATCTGAATAAGGAGGAAAATCCTGAGTGTCTTCAGCCGAAGACTCTGAGTAATCTGAAGCCTGTTCCAAACCTTCCACCTCTGGCTCCACCCTAGGCCTCTTATCTGGAGGGGGCATAGAACCCCTGATTAGGGAAATTAAATCTTCTGCCATTTTAAGCATGTGTTTTTTAGGCACAGAGCCTGCAGAACTAGGACTGACACCTGAGGAAGGCAAACCAGGCCTGCCCTTAGAAGGTACCTTAGAGACTGAAGAAGGCCTAACCACCTTAGGCAAAGAATGAAGTACAGCAACCTGAGAGGCCCCCTCAGCCTGACCTGACTCCTGAGAGGCCACATCTTGCAAAATTAACGTCTCCCCCTGAGACTCAGCTGAAACCTCGGCTGGATCTACAGATTCCAGCGTAGTTTCTAAAGAACCGGCGTCCGGAACGGACGACTCATCCTGCTTGGACCTTAACGATTTTTCCTTGCGCTTCTTAGCAGTAGCGGGTGTCGGAGGATCCGACGGCATATTGTAATTACACCGCTTACCAAAGACAAGCCTAGCGCAATCTAACCTACGTTTAATGGTGCGCTTATTAAACCTAGCACAAAAGCGACACGACTACGTCGTGCTCAGGCCCCAAACAAGGAATAGAGAGAGAGTGGTAATCCCTATGCGGTATCTGTTTCCCACAAGAAATACAATTATTCACTTTTTCTGACATCCGAATTAACTGAGGCAAGAAAAACAAAATATTCTAACGGGTAATTAGCCCAACTTGGTTTCGGTCTGAAACTCAAAATACAAAAATTTCAGAACGCCGAACGGCACTTGCAAACGCTGCTTCTGCTTCGGACCATGCGGCAAAAAAGACTGAGGATATGACGTCGGTCATGCGCTTTAATACCAGGACGCACTGACGTCAGATCTGAGGGCCCATGACCGACGCCAGCCTAATACTTTGGTATTCGGGCCGACCGAGGACAGCGGACTACCCACAGGTTATGACTGCAGCAATGTGAGATGAAGAACATCTGGGTCTTTGTTGCCAACATTTTGAAGTAAGAAGTCAGTTGCCTTTGTTTGTCTGGTGTGAGATAAGTCATCTGGGCAGTTGTATTTAAGCTTGCACCCAGGAATATTATCTCTTGAGAGGGTACTAGTTTTGATTTCTTTTCATTTACTGTGTACCCTAGGCAAATTACTAATCTTTTTACAAACGCCAGATGCTTTAGTAGAATGTCCTTGTTCTCTGTTTGAATAAGGCAGTCATCCAAGTAAGGATATATTTGAATTCCTCTGTCTGCAAAATTCAATTATTGGTGCCAGGCATTTTGCGAAGACCCTGGGCGCACTAGATAAGCTAAAGGGCAGTGCAGAGAATTGGTAGTGCATTGAGCCAGCTATGAATTTGAGGTATCTTCTGCAAGACTGTGATTGGGACATGCAGGTATGCCTCTTTTAGGACCAATGTTACAAGCCAAGCCTTCTTGCCCAGCATGGGCATAAGTTGTTGCAAAATCAATATTTTGAATTTTGGAATGTCCAGAAATGTGTTTAGAATAGACAGGTCCAGTATTGGTCTCCAGGCTTTGTCCTTTCTGGGTACCAAGAAAAGTCTCGAGTAAAATCCTTGTCCCTGCTCTTGCTGCAGCACTCACTGAATGGCCCTCATGTCCATGAGAGATGAAACTTGTTTTTGTGCCTCTGCCCATTCATTGTGTTGCAGGTCTGGCATACCTTTTGACCTTGGCAGGGTGTGAAAATGGAACCTGTAGCCCTGTGACACTATATTCAAGACCCATTTCTCCTGGGTGATCATATGCCAATTTTGTGAAAAAAGTGCTAGTTTTCCCCCTAAGGGGGCTGCAAAAAGATAAGTGTTTGGTGCTGGCAAAGGAAAGTCATTGGGACTGTTTCCTGTATGGCTGAGATTTGTCTTCTCCGCTTTTGGAGGTAGAAGCACTCCATTGTTTAGACCTGTATGAACCTTGGGGCTGGGATTTGCCTCTGGGGCATCTGTATCTGCCGCTTTTTGGCCTGACACTGGAAAGGACCAATTCTTTGAAGGCCAGTTCCTGCTAAATCTGGGTGGCTGTACTTGTAAGAAATCCTTAACTGTCTGCATAGATTTAACTTTGTCCTCCATTTTCTTTAACACCTCTTCTGCTTTAACACCAAACAAAGTATCATGCTGTAGTGGAGCATCTAATAGTTTTGCTTTAACATGAGCAGGCAGATTCTGTTCCTTTAACCAAGTATGCCTCCTAATGACAGTACCCATAATAGCGGCCCTGCAAGATGCCTCCAGCGAGTCAAAACCACATTGCAAAGTATGCTTTCCCACTTGTTCAGTTGCATGCAATAAATCCTGCATTTCTTTGTTTTCTGCACATTCAGAATTTGTCAACATTTTCTGTTTAAGCAGTGACATTAAGTATTGCTGATATTTAAGCATATGAAACTGACAATTTAAAGCTCTTACAGCCAAGGTAGCAGAAGTATAAATCTTTTTCCCCCATCTGTCCAGTGCCCTTGAATCCCTGTCTGAGGGAATAGGGTTTTTTGCAGTGGAAGCCTTGACCCCTTTGGGACCCAGAGATATAGTTTCTGGGTCTGCAGCAGGGTTTTTATAAAGAAATTTATGGGAATCTGGAACCCTGCAGTATCTGTCTGGCTTAACAGGTGCTGGAGGTAGAGAGTCTGGAGACAGTCTGGACTCTGAAAATACATCTACAATGTCTAAAACAGGAGGAATAGCAAGAAGCCTGTGCTGAGGAAGTAAACGCAAGTCTCTAAAGCCTTTTCTTAGACTCTGAGTAGTCTTGGCTCTCCCAGTGAAAGTGCTCTCTCATGGTATGCACGGTTTCCCCAAAAGAATAATCCTCAGGAGGAGAGGCTGAAGGGATAGATTTTTCAGCATCAGAATCCTCACAGGGAAGAAGAGAGTATTCATGCTCAGAAGAGGAATCAGAAGAAATGGAAACCTGATCTGAAGATTCATATTATGTCGCTTGCCTAGGCCTTTTATCAGGAGGGGGATGGGAACCCCTGATCAAAGTAATTAGGTCTTCGACCATTTTGAGCATCTGTTTTTTAGGCATTGGGGCCTGTCCATGGGATTGCTGTACTTGTTTCTTTGTCTTTAATGGGGCTTTAGTCTTTGCCTTTGAAGCTGAAGTCGGTTTTACATATAACTTTGTAGGCCTGAAAACACCCTCAGAAGCCGATGCCTGCTCAGTGGCTCCAGACCCATCTGAAGGGATATTTTCCGAGTATCCGATACCTTGAGTTTCCTGCAGCCTAGTCAGCTCCACATGGGAGTCAGAAGCGGCCTACGGCTGTGAGGTAGCGGGCGTCAGGGGCTGCGAAAGCACCTCACTGAGAACCAGTGAACCGGCGACTGGCTTAGAAGAAGCCTCGTCATCAATTTTGGACCTCGGATGCCTGTCCTTTTCCTTTTCCTTGCGTTTCTTGTGAATTGCGGTAGTCGGATGGCTATCTGACATTGTGTAATTAAATCTTTGGCCAAAGTAGTGAAATACAAAACCGTGCCGACGATTAATACTGCGTTGGTTAAATCTAGCACAAAACCTACAATTAGCAACGTTGTGATCAGGGCCTAGGCAAGGAATACAATAAGAATGTAAGTCCTTATGAGGTATTTGCTTCCCACCAGAAATACAATTATTAACTTTTTCTGACATCGGTCCGGAGCAAGAAAAATAAAGTTTCCCCAATGGGGTGAACTTAGCTTTAAATGAAGACTTCGGATCTGAAATTCAAACACTAAAATCTCAGGAGTCGGCCGACCGGCATTTGCAAACTGCTTTTGCTTCGGGCACCGCGCAAGAAAGACTGAAGAAAATGGCGTCGGCTGCATCTTTTATACCCCTGGCGCACTGATGTCAGGGAAGAGGCGACAGCAACCGACGCCGGACCAAGACTTTGGAATTCAGGCCGACTGCGGGTAGCCTGCCAGCAGGATAACCCAAGTGTAATGACTGCAACAGTGAAACACTATGAACATCCACAAATCCCCTCCTGGGTATAGCAACCTGACTCTCATGGACAAGGGAAACATGTAAAATTCCCAATATATGCTTATTCGGCTCATTTCTGGGTTATTTCATGAAAATTATAATGGCTGAAAACTGCCATCTGTATGCAAGGCTAGGCTTCTGGAGATCCTTGCAGATCGACAGTCTAATAAGTACCTATGAACCTATAAAAACAGCAAAGTGCAGCACAACTCACTGCATTACGGCCTACCTCATGGTAATACTACATAATGAAGTATTTTTCAACTATATTATAGGGATTTATGACTGGGTTGCCAAGCATAACTAATGCATTTATTTAAGACAAGACATTTACAAGACATTTACCTTAATAGCAAAATTTGAGATGTCAGTTTTTTTAATCCACTTTGAGAAGATTAACAACCAGATATAACTGGTGTCGCACAGTTACAATTATTTAGCTGCCCAACATATTAAAACAAACATGCAGAGGAAACAAGGGGCATGTGCAGAAAGTTTACCAGCTTTGAAAGCTTACATACTCATAGCAGCTGCCCAGACAATAGGCAGAAATGAAGCATTTTGATGAATGAACAGCTTTACCACACTTGAGGTTTTATGTGCCCAGGTATGAGAGAGAGAGAGAGAGAGAGAGAGGAGACAGAGGCTCAGCAATTTCAAATTTGTGGAAATGTTTTGAAAGCAGTTCTAGCTAGCTCCTGCTAAAACTCTATGATGAAACTACAGCATATCGACACTGAAAGATGCTTAAAGTTTTCTTCCCGATTTCATGGTGCAATCACTGTAGTATTAATACTACTACTGAAACATGTAGACCTTTCAAATGAACTTTCAGCAAAGATGATAATCAGTCTAAAAACAAACATTCACCGATCTCTGGGGAATATTTTTTCTTTGATCTTTTACCTTAATCAAAACTACTGAAAGTTGAAAAACTTGCCTTCTTGTTGGCCCTGTTTGTGGTGTGAGGTCTCTCGAGAGTGACAGAGCCTTCTATAGAAGTTGTTACCTCCTTTAAAGTGGTCTTGGGTCTAATTCACTGGGCTTGTCTGAATCGC